>NC_084846.1:63931742-64109242 GCF_033115175.1 Lepus europaeus
TTGTCTCAGAAAGTTCTGTGCACTGGGCTCGTAGCTGGAGGGACACAATGACGGCTGACTCATTCTGGGGGGCCGGGGCCTGTCCGCGTTCCTGCCCCCGGGGCTGTGATGGAGCAGGTCCGTGTGTCCCCTCAGTCCTGACAGTACCTCTCCTCTGTGCTCTCCCGGAACGCACAGCCGGGCCCCGAAGGGAGCTGCAGGTTTGCTCGGCTTCGCCAACCTTCATCTCGGAACAGAATGCACCTGCACACCTGACTTTGTGAACTCAGGAGACGTTGACTTTTCTCTGCGCCCCGCCAGGTCCTGTTCCGGGTACTGGGGGCACAGATGGGGGCGTGCACTGGCGGACGTCTGTGGGGCCAGGGTGTGCAGAGGGGAGCCATCCAGTGAGAAGTGTGAGACAGCGAAGCAGTTAGAACAGACTTCAGAATGAATGAAAGCAAAAGCACAGCCTCCGCGACCCAGGACGCCATGGCAGCCGTGGTTGTGCCGTGGCAGCCGTGGACATGTGTGGCAGCCGTGGCCACGCCGTGGCTGCCGTGGCCGCGCCGTGGCAGCCGTGGTCACACCGTGGCAGCCGAGGTCCAGGGAAACAACCAGCCCTCAACACCCACAGCGAGAAAGAAGAAAGACACTGAACCCGTGTAGTCTACAGCCGGATCAAGAAGAAGGAAGGAGACGGAAGCCGGACAGGACACAGCAGCAGTGAAATAAAGGAGGCTCTTCATGAAGACAGCAACACTGACAAACCTTTAGCCGCACTAAGCAGGAAAGAGAAGACTCAAATACATAGGAGACATTACCACCGATACCACAGTAACACAAAGAATCAGAGAGACTGCTCCGAGAACGGTCTCCCCACAGGCTGGCTAGCCTAGAAGAAACGGATACATTCCTAGAGCACACGGCTTGCCAAGACCGGTCAGGGAGAAGCAGACAATGGAACACTCCGCCGAGAGCTTGCATCAGTAACAAAGCCTCCCGACTCGGTGGGTGTTTAGCCTTGGCCGAGCCCCGAGCACGGCCACCTTCTGACTGCTGGGGTCTGTCACCGGGCACTGCGGCAGCGTGAGGAGGCGCCCGTGCCTTCCGCAGTCTGGCAAAGAGAAGCCGCTCGGTTCCCACGCGTGGCTGATCCTTCGACCCCCACTCCAGACCAACGCCTCCGACGTGGGGCAGAGCCGCAGCCGCAGCTGGAGAGGCCCTTGGCCGTGCTCTTGTGTGGCTGGAGGCAGGCTGGGCTCCCGGGCCCGGGTGTCTGAGCATTGTCCCTTTGTTTTTAGGAGCTGAGGGCAGCCGGGTCAGCTTCGATAAGACAGAGTCACCCTCCAGTTTGCGCTGATCTCCACGCTTTTCGTTCAGATAGCCTCGCCATCCGAGGTCAGGACGAGGTCAGCTCCCAGCGTTTCTCAGGGGCTGCTTGGTGAGGACGTGCGTCTCGCATCTTTCCCAAGGGGAGTGGGAGCAGAGAGAATGGCGCAAATTCTTAACGGGAGCACACTTGGTCCCTCCCCGGTGCTTGGCTGCCTTGATTCTGAGTGAAGTGACTTTGCCTCGCGTGGGAGGCAGGATGGGGCGCAGGTGCAAGTGAATCAGAGCACTATAGGTGAGAGACAGCTCATCAAGGGGACGGCACTGTGGCCACCCTGTGCCCAGACCCCCAGGCTGGGCCGAGGGGACAGCAGGGCCCAAGTGTGGCCTCACTGCCGCTGAAGCAGGCGTGACTGTGGCGCCCGGAGTCGGGTCAGTTCTTTCTGCTTCCCACGGCGGTGCCTCGGTTTTCCCAGAACGTGCAGGCTGCCTGTCGCCAGCCCCAGCCCTGCACACTCAGGTCGCCCTGTTTGAGCAGCTCCGGCTCCTTTCTCGGGATTTCTCTGGCCTTCTGAAGGCCCCAGGCAGCCGCCCCTGCAGCCCTAGGCGGGCTCTCCCTTGGGGTGACCCCGACCCCGGCTGTGTCTCAGCCTCCCCCAGCATGACAAAAGTTCTGGTGTCCAGGTCATCTTTTTTTTTTTTTTTTAAGATTTATTTATTTTTACTTGAAAGGCAGAGTTACAGAGAGGCAAGGCAGAGGCAGAGAGAAAGAGAGAGAGAGAAAGAGAGAGAGAGAGAGGTCTTCCATCCACTGGTTCACTCCCCAATTGGCTGCAACGTCCGGAGCTGCGCCGATCTGAAGCCAGGAGCCAGGAGCTTCTTCCGGGTCTCCCACATAGGTGCAGGGGCCCAAGCACTTGGACCATCTTCTACTGCTTTCCCAGGCCATAGCAGAGAGCTGGATCAGAAATGGAGCAGCCGGGTCTCGAACCGGCACCCATATGGGATGCTGGCACTGCAGGCGGCGGCTTTACCAGCTACACCACAGCGCCGGCCCCTCCGTCATCTTTTAATTCTGTGTCCTTGGTGCCGCAGCTGCATACGGGGCCTGGGATGTGCTCAGCCACCGTGTGAACTGAACGCCGGGTGACCACGTAAGCACCGCAGCCAGCTTCGGTCCGCGTGGCCACGGCGCGGGGCTGCCCAGCCTCTTGGTCTGAACCAGCTGCTGGCTGTGTTGCTGGCCCCTTCGCTTCCCATGCTTGACCCAAGGCTGTCGTCACCTGACAAGGCGCAGATCCATCCCACCCCTGGAGTGTGGGGGGGCTTTGTTTGACCTCAACTAGGGACAAATGTGCTCTCTCTCTAAGAAATTTTTATTTGCATATATTATTTATTAGAGAGAGAGAGATGGATAGAGACTCCCCATCTCCTGGTTCACTCCTCAAAGGCCTGCAACAGTGGGGACTGGCCAGCTCCAAAGCCAGGAGCCTCGTGCTCCCCCGGGTCTCTCCTGCTGGTCTCTCCAGTACACATCACATCAGCAGGGAGCCGGCATCCGACCAGGTGCTGCCACTGGGGCCGTGGGAGCCCCACGTGGCGTCTCCACCGTGAGGCCGAAGGCCCGCCCCACTCTTCCTCGGGCATCAGCGTCCTCCTGGTGACTTCAGAAACCGAGGAGACCACCCACCTCCCGGCACCGCCGTGCGTGGTTTCCAGGAGATCCTTGGGTCCCTCGCACACGTGGGCTCAGACTTTTCACTGCATCCCAGATCCGGGGAGGACAGTTCCCTCGTTTGCCTTTCATTGTGAGGTCCAGAGGCAGACGCAGACGACAGACTGAGGCGTCCGGCGTGGCGTCCTGAACGGCCAGGCCCTGCTCATGGGCACAGACCCTCGCTGGTGGTGGAAGCCCAGGTGCCGGCCTGGCCGCTCAGCCAGCACCGGGCTGCTGACACCAGCTCAGCCTCCCGGGTTTTTATTTGCACTTGGAGTTTGCACACAGGAGTAACCTGGAAGGAAGCCCACATGAAGCCGTTACCCAGCCCTCTGTTCTTCATTCTTGGATGCTGCCTGGAGCGCCTTATAATCGTTGTTAGAGTTAGAGTTTTATTCCCCTGTGCTGTTGTCTTGGGTTTACTGTCCGTTTCCCAGGATACGACAAGGACACGAAGCGAGAAGGCCCTTGACACGCTCGACATGGTCTCCCACTGCTGTGCTTGGCCGTGGCATCTCAAGTTCACAGCACGGAGGCGGAGGCCGGGGCCCAGCTCAGCGTCTTGGCTGCCTTGTCAAGTGAACTTGGGCATGTTCCCTCCTCCCGCAGCCCCGAGTTGATCCTACCCCCACCTCCACGTGGCCCTCTCTGCCTAGGGTGCAGGTGGGTGCTGGTACGGTGGGGATGAGGGTGGTTACAGGGGATGCAGCGCCCTGGGCTCGTGTGTTACAGTCACATAGTTGACAGGATCAGTACCACCGAGGCCGTGAGCGAGGGTGGGGGGGGCTTCCCCTGTCCCTGCAGAGCCCGGACGTTGGTTTCACACCTGCACATCAGAGGAGAGCCTGTGTGTGCCAGGGCCAGAGGCTTGCCCGTGGTGCCTGTGGGAGATGCCCTGCAGGGAGCTGGTGCCCAGCCACGCATCAGTCCCTCCCACGTCACTGTCCACGTCATGGAGCAGGGTGCCCCTGGGGAGTCCCACGGCCACGGGCTGGAAAACGTGGTCTTTCCCAGGATGACTGTCCCTGGGCAAACCTCTCGCTTTGCTAAGAGCGCACGTTCTGAGCACATAGGAAATGCTGTGTTTAGCAGGCTCCCAGCACGCAGCGTGTGCTGTCCTCACGGCCGCTGTTACTGGGTATTTAATATAAATAGTGACAGGGAAAGACCTTTCCCATCGGTCCTCAAAGTAGGACTGACACAGATTGATTCTTGACTTCTGATTTCTAGAACTGTCCTATGTCAAATGCTCTTAGGAATCTCACCATTCTGTTTTCCAGAAATGAATTTGTGGGTGGAATATTGGCAAAGAAAGATGTATTTTTAATTCTAATTTTTTAAAAAAATATTTCATCTATTTATTTTAGAAGCAGAGTTACAGACAGGGAGGGAGAGACAGAGCGATCCTCAATCTGCTGGTTCACTCCCCAAATGGCTACAATAGCCAGAGCTGGGCTGATCCGAAGCCAGGAGCCAGGAGCTTCCTCCGGGTCTCCCACGTGGGTGCAGGGGCCCAAGGACTTGGGCCATCTTCTGCTGCTTTCCCAGGCCACAGCAGAGAGCTGGATCAGAAGAGGAGCAGTTGGAACACGAATTGGTGCCATTATTGGATGCCGTCGCCGCAGGTGGAGGCTTAGCCTACTACACCACAGTGTCGGCCCTGACATATATATTTTAAATTCTTTTACTCTCTTCTCATAGTTAAGAAATTGATTATCAATAACTTGCTTTTAAGATTATGCTAAGCATGAAGTGTAATATTCATTTATTCCTGAGCTGTCACTCTGGGTGTAGTGAAAACTGCCCAAGGCCAGGCGCCTGCACACTTTTTAAAGAAAGATTTATTTATTGAAGGAGAGAGAGAGAGAGAGAGCTCTTCCATCTGCTGGTTCACTCTCCAAGCGGGCCAAGCTGAAGCCAGGAACCAGGAGCTTCTTCTGGGTCTCCCACTTGGTGCAGGAACCCAAACACTTGGGCCCATATTACACTGCTTTCACAGGCACAGTAGCAGGGAGCTGGTTCAGAAGTGGAACATCCAGGACTTGAACTGGCACCTGCATGGGATGCTGGTGCCCCAGGCGGCCGCCCAACCCGCTGCACCACTGTGCCGGCCCCTGCTGCAGCTCTAAATGCCACTGGGGTCAGCGCATGGGGACAGTTGCAGAAGGAACCAGGGAAAATACAACTTGCAAACAGAGGGACAAGGGTAAGAATGACAGCAGATTCGTCACAAGAAACCATCAAGCAAAAACAGAAAGCATAGCAAATTCTTCAAATTTTTGAAAGAAAAAGATAGCTCAACCTACAGTTTTATAGTCTGAAACTAAGGCAAGCCACTCTCAAAGTAAAGCAGAAATACTTTCTCAAATGAAGAAAACACAAGAGAGCTCACTGTAAGAGGACGTGCTTTGGAGGAAATTTCAGATTACATTCCTCGGGGCCGGCGCTGTGGCTCACTTGGTTAATCCTCTGCCTGGCATCTCATATGGGTTCTGGGATCTAGTCCCGGTTGCTCCTCTTCCAGTCCAGCTCCCTGCTGTGGCTCGGGAAGGCAGTGGAGGATGGCCCAAGTGCTTGGGCCCTGCACCCGTGTGGGTGACCAGGAGGAAGCACCTAGCTCCTGGCTTCGGATCGGCGCAGTGCCGGCTGCAGCGGCCATTTGGGGAGTGAACCAATGGAAGGAAGACCTTTCTCTCTGTCTCTCTCACTGTCTGTAACTCTACCTGTCAAATAAATAAAAAAATACATTACTCATGCAAAAGGAAGATAGCATAAACCAGAAACTTTGACCTCCATAAAGCATAAAGGAATTGGAAAAGGAACAAATGATGGTGAGAGATCTTATTTTAACTTTCAATTCTTATTGAACCTTAATGGTAACTCTTTCCTTAAAGCAATAATGGAAAGAATTTTTGAAGTTTATAGCATATTGGTAAATAAAATAAATAACATCAATTTCACAGGAGATGGGAGACATTGGAAAATGTGCTTTAAGATTCCTGCATTGTGGCCAGCACTGTGGCGCAGTAGGTTAATGCCCTGGTCTGAAGCTCCGGCATCCTGTATGGTCATCAGTTTGAGTCCCGGCTGCTCCTCTTCCTATCCAGCTCTCTGCTATGGCCTGGGAAAGCAGTAGAAGATGGCCCAAGTCCTTGGGCCTCTGTACCCACATGGGAGACCTGGAAGAAGCTCCTGGCTCCTGGCTTCAGATCCTCACAGCTCCGGCCATTGCAGCCGATTGGGGAGTGAACCAGTGGATGGAAGACCTAAAAAAAAAGATCCCTGTATCACTCATGAAGTAATAGTGCTATTTGAAGATGAATTTAGATTTTTTAAAAACTGTACATCATAAATGCTAGGGCAATCACTAAGAAAATTATAAAGAGGTATAAATGATATGTCCAAAGAAGAGATGAAATAAATAAATGCGACCAATAGAAAACAGTTAAAAAGGTGGTAGATTTTCCCCAAAAATCCTCTTAAAGGCTTAAATGCGCTGATTAAAGGAGTAGGTAATAAAAGAGAGACCCACAATTTGAGGCCTATAGGAAAATCATTTTAAAACAGTATAAAGACTCGAATTGGTTAAAAGTAAAGGGATGGAGAAAATTATTCTAAAACAGCTAAGCTGAAGTAGCTACATTAATTTCATACAAATCAGACTTTAGAGCAAAGAGGATCTATCAGGTGAAGGGGGTAATTAAAGAGGCTGGTTCTCGAAGACTCAATCTCAAACATACACGCACCTAACAACAGAGCTTCAAACACCTATGGCAAAACTGGAGAACTGAAATGGGCAGTGGACAAATCCATGTCACAGTGGAGACTCCAGGAACGCGTGGACCAGCAAGGTGTCAACCACTCGATCTAATGTTCACAAAGAAATACCACTGAGCAAACATCGACGTGGGAGGAGAGATGGGAATGTACCACGGAACTGCGGAAAACCACTGCACCCTGGGACTGCACCACTCAGCTTAGAGAAAGTAAACTCTAAGGCAAAGGCACAGGTTATTATGGGTCAGTAGGCAGCTATCATGTGACGAGGAGGAAGATACTTTTCCACAAAGCAAAGCTGATCCAATTTCAGGGAAGATTTGACGTAGTCACAATGATAGATCTTAAGGTACCTTTCACATTCCCTGATAGATTAATCAGATAAGGTTTGGAAAATTTGAATAATCAGCAATAGTGAAATAATATAATGCCCCACCCAATGACAACCAGGGAATTAATGTAATATGCACATACACGCACATGCACATATATGTAAATTTATAAATTAGACCAGGCTCTTGTCTATAAAACACGTTTAGCTTTCAAATATAATAATAAGGATAACAATAGTGATACTTGAGTAAGCCTGTCAAAAATAGAGCCACAGATATTAAAATATCCATCTCACAGTTGAAGATTTAAAAGAAAATAAAAAGCCACATTTCTAAAACACTCATGGTTCAAAGAAGAAATCATTTTGGAAATTTGAAATATTTGCAATTGATCAATAGAATCCTACCTATTGTTCCTGGTAGAATGTAAGTAGACCAGCATTTAAAAGTTAATTTTCTATTCTTAACTTTTTAAAATTAATGTTCAACAAGTTAGAGACCAGGGAATGATGCTCCACCAGAAAGTGGAAGAGGGGTGAGTGCCCAGCTTGAGACGCTGGCTGGGACCCCGTGTTTCCCACCAAGGATTCCCGGGGACTTTTCTTGTGTTTTTCCTTTATTTTGTGGCTGGCCCTGCAGTTTGCTGCTTCCTGGCGAGCCTTGCCCTCTCGGTGAAAACAGGAAGCTCTGAATCGCGTTCTCCTCCCTCCCTGATGTTTGCTGTTGCTGCTTCCTGTGGCTGCCACAGCTCAGCTGTCATGGTGGAGGCTGTGTGTGCTGTGACCACACGTGGTGGTCAGCGGTGGTTCTGTGTGTCCTCACGCACCTGACTGTGTGTTCTCCCTGCCTTCCGTCCCTGGCCAGGCTGCTGAGAGCTCTGCCTTAGCCCTCACCTCCTGTGAGCACAGAGAGGAAGCAGAGGCTCCTCTGAGGCGCTCACAGGTGCGTCTGGGCCTGGGCACGCCTGGCATTCCTCGTCTCTCAATGGATGTAGGAGGTTCTGAAGCCCTTAGCTTCCCACCCGTCTCATTCCAGCCTCGTCATCCCTGGCTTTTGTTCTGACGGTGGCATGACTGACTATCCTTCCTTGCCCTAGCCTCAGCAGCCGATTTTTCTTTTCTTTTGGGTGTTTTCAGCAGGTGCTGTATAGGGACGCTGTCAGTCAAGCGAAGCAAAGGCAGGCCTCACCTGGGGTGTCAGGTGCTGCCACCCTCCTGTGAGTGTGAGGTCCCTCTGGCTGTAGCACCACACACAGGGAGCAGAGCCTGCTGTCTCCAGACCACCGTGGACACGGGTCCAGCGGACGAAAGGAGAGCAACAGTAACCAACCACTCGATCAGTCAGGTGAAATCCTGGGTGTCCTGGGACCGCGCGGACACGGCTTCCCTTGTTCCACCTTCCTGCCCCTGCTTGCTCACGGCTTCTTACTCGGCTTGAGAATCCCACAGAGGTCAAGCCTGGCAGTTTCTCTCAGCTTGTTCGGTGGCTCCTGTGGGGAATGGAGATCTGCCAGTTCCATCTAGCACCAACCATGTATTGTTAGGAATAGCACATTGTTAATCTCCGTTGCACTTGGTATACAACACCCTGTATTTCATGACCGCCCTCGCGGGGGGGCTCAGCTACTCTGCCTCTGTGGTTCTGCCCCTTCCCGCACTCCCAGTCCTGTCTTTTGCTCACATGGAGATCTCCATGCTGAAATGCTCCATGCACCTTCTTTAAGCCATCAACACACGCTTACACGTATGGGAATCATTGCGATTACAACCACTCTCTCGTCACACCGGAAAGCCAGCACAGCAACTCCTTTCCTGTTTATTCTTATTTATTTATTTGTTTTTGCTGCGTGTTGGAGCCTTCAGTTTGTTAAGGATTCCTGGCACCCTGTGGCCGGGCCTCTCCCTGCTCCATCACCGGTCCTTGTCCTGGCAAACCACACCCATCTTGGAGCGTGCCTTTGTCCACAGGGAATTTCTTTTCTGGTTTGGGGCAGTCCTGCAACCTCAGACATATTTCTTGTATCTCAGAAATTTCTTGGGAATCTAGGTCTTTCGAGCTTTCATCCATCCAGAACCAACTTCTTCTCACACACACATGCACACACACCCACACACACCCCCACACCCACACGTGCACACCCCCTCCCACATACCCACACACATGTGCACACACACCCCCCACACCCACACGTGCACACCCCCCCCACACGTACCCACACACATGTGCACACACCCCCACCCCCACACGTGCACACCCCCTCCCACATACCCACACACATGTGCACAACCACCCCCACACCCACACGTGCACACCCCCCCACGTGCCCACACCCATGTGCACACACACCCACACACGTACACACCCCCCACATATACCCACACACATGTGCACACACACCCCCCACACCCACACGTGCACACACCACCTCTGTCTATATCCCATCAGCTCTCCATTTCTATGTTCAAAGCTCCTGAATGCCAGTGGTGTGCAGAGAGGCAAGGCAAACGTTACCCCTGCTCCCGGGAGACAGGTACCGTGGGCTGGAAGCCCTTGCCGGGTTACAGGGTCAGCAAGAACTCTCTCTGGGCAGTTTGGGCAACAGCATGAATGTGGTGAAGGGGTGGTGGAGGAGCCGAGACCGCAGGCATGGGGGTGACAGAGCTGGGGGGAGCTGGGAGAAGGAAGGGGGCAGCTCGGGAGTCGAGCTGCTGCACGCAGGGACGGGAAGAGCAGGGGGGCTCCAGGGGCCACAGCGGGATGTGCGATGCCATTTGTCGGGGTCACACACATTACATCAGGACACGCTAGGGAGACTGGCTGGCCCCTGCCTAGGCTGCTCGTTAGAGGAATACTTCTGAGGCCGGGAGCAGAGAGTGGCCCACACCATCGAGCAGTCAAGCAGGACCGAGGGCAGCCACGAGAAACAGGAGCCGGGCACTGGCCATGGAGCCCTGGGAAGGCTTGGGGCGGGGGGCTCATTAATCCTCTGTTCCTATCACAAAATACCTGAGCCGGACACTCCACAAAGAGGTTATTCAGCTCACAGTTCTAGAGCTGCGTGGGCACCAGCATTGGTTTGGCTGTGGCAAGGGCCTCGTGGCTGTGTCACGTCACCGTGCGTGGTGTCGTGGCCTGAGTGAATGTGGAAGCCAGCAGCCACAAGGCCAGATGAGAGGCCAGAGGAAGACTGGGGTTCCACAGCCCCTTCTGAGGGCCGTGCCTCAGGGCCCTAAGGACCCGCCGTGGGCCTAAGCTCAGCATCACCACACTGCGGACCAGGCTCCGGCACACAGGCCCTTGGAGGACAAACCCAGCCCCAACCAAACCAAGGCGGCTCCTGTCGGTCACTGCCGACAGCCGAGAATTGCTCCGAGCTCAGAAACATCGCGGACAGAGCCGTCCTTTAGAACCTCGGAATCTCCAAAGTCGCCTGGCTGTGGGGCCAGGTCAGCCACCAGCCCCGCCCTCCTAGGGGGGAGGCAGCAGGGACTACTGCAGTCGGAGGTCCTGGTCCCCCAGCTCGCCACGTGTCAGCCGCGGGCCTGGAGTCAGGGACCACGGTGGGGAGAGGGCTCCCGCCCCACCTCCAGCTTGGCCGTGGACTTGGGGGGTCTTTGTAGCTCGGGCTCTCCCGGATCTGCCCTCCCGTCTGCACCATGACGACCCTGAGTGAAGTCCAGACACGGGTAATTTGCGTCCTCTCTCTCTCTCTCGGCCAGGCCGCTGGACAATACGCAAACTCATCTCTCTTGGCCACTTCTGTGTGGGATTTTTCAGTCTCTGACATGATTCAGGAAGAGCAGGCATCAAACCACTGCCCAGGCTCTGCGTCACGAGGTTCCCCTTCTGTGCGACGTAAGGAGCCACAGTTAGATACACGTGCCGGCTTCCGTGTGCATCCCTGTTGGCATCCTAACTATTATTGTTTGTGTTGATTTGCATTCAGCTGTAGAAAAGAAAAGTGCACAGTGATTTGGCTCCAGGGGAAGAAGGTAACGCAAACCGCGGAAAACGCACAGGCAGCTGGGATCCGGCTGTTCTGACTCTGAACTCCTTGGACGTGGGAACACATGCTCTGCAGCCTCCGAAGCCTCAGATTCCAACCCTCACAGCAGCGGGCAAGCGAGCAGGGAGAGGGCTGTAAGGGGAATCAGGTTGGTGCCAAAATGTTTCCAACACTGGGCGCGGGCAAATTCCCGGGCGCGCTCGCTGCTGCGCAAGTCATTCCTTGTCAGGAGGGCCTTCATGTAGATGTTTTTTCTGGAAAGAGTCAACGCTTTTAAAGAAAGAGGAGTTGCTGAAAAAGCGCAGGGTTAATAGGAATGTTAAACAGCACCATGTGTCCGAGTGTCAGCGGCTCAAAGCCTTTCCTGCCGCAGATCTGGGTCACCCGGATGCCAAGGTCGAGTCGGAGCCGAGAGCCAGCACCGCTTTGTCCAGTCTCCGCCCGTTTCCTTTCTGTCTGCAAAAGCCCAAAGCACACGGTTGGACCAAAAACTACGGGCCTCGAGGGATGGGGACCCCAGGACAGGCTGCTCCTGTCTGCTCTGTGAGGGGTGGGGCGGCTGCCCAGCCCCGCTGGGGTTTGCAGCCCGTGCGTCCTGGCGCTGGACCCCAGCTGCGACGGCGGAGGGAGAGCTGCATGCTTTCCGAGACGGCGATGATTTGAATCTGCGCAGCAGGAAGGAGCCTGGTTTTCCCTGAGGGGCAGCGGGAAGAGCGTGCACCCGGCTCTTCGAGTTGCTGGGTTCTGCTCCCCAGGCTCAGTGCCCCCATCTGCACCTGCTGTGTCCGCGCCTGTGCTCTGCTCGCTGGTGCTCTCAGTGCAGGAGAAAGAACGTAAACCTGGAAATACGTAGATACTCAAGGGTTGCCCAGGCACCAAACGGTGGGAAGAGCGCCGGAGTCCAGGGGATGGCAACACCAAAGGCCCCGAGGCGGGGACAAACGGAAGGCTTGTGGGCCGGAGCAGTGCGCTTCAGCCACCTTGGTGTCCTCTGGGACCTTGTAAGGTGCTGGGTACTGGGTGCTGGGTGCTGGGTGCTGGGCCCCAGCCCTGGAGGCTTGGAGTCCACAGGGCTGAGGCAGAGCCCCCGAATCTGTGTTTCCAGTGGGGCTTCCAGGTGGTGCTGGTGCAGCCGGTCTGGGTGCACGGTGGTCAGAGGGATGGAGCGTGGCTGAGTGGGGAGGGGCAGTTGGGGAGGGGCAGGAGACAGCTGAGGGGGACGGCCTTGTGCAGGGGACTTCGGGTTCTGTGCAGCAGGAAGCTGCTGGCCAGAGAGACGCCTTTGGTGCTTTGTGGGGAGTGGTCTGTGGCACGGAGGCAGGGGGCTGGTGGGGAGGCTCCTGTGGGGGTCCCGGCCAGCTGTAGGGGTCACTGGGCTACAGGAGCCATGCGGTGGTGGTTGGCAGTGTCTTTTGGAAGCAGGGCCTGTTGGTGGGTGGGAGAGAAGTGAGCAGCAGCCCCATGGCTAGGTGGGGCCTGAGCGAGCTGCGCCCAGTTGAATGGATGTTAGGACCCTGGGCAGCTGGAAGTTGGAAGTGGATCCTGTGTCCCCTCCTCTCCCAGCTGCGGCATTGAACAACAGGAACACACTTGTGTTCAGGCCACAGGCTGGGCAGCCGCATTCCCTGGGCCAAGCACGTACCCTCTTCATCTGTGGGTAGTGTGACTTTGGGGGAGCTGTGGTTGACCAGTTGGTCCTTCCTATGAGGTTCAGCCACAGGGAGCTTGCCTTGGACAGCTGTTCTCTTCCTACATCAGAACACGCTCTGTAGCAGCCAAGGTGCCGATGGAAACCCCTACCACTCACCCCTGCAGATTACAGGGGTGCACTGAGGTAGCGAGGACAACACGCGATGCCCGGAACGCAGAACCCAGGCTTCCGTCTGCTTCCTCCCTGGGGCTGCAGGCATCAGACACCACTTCCCTGCACCTTCGTTTTCTCCATTTAAAACAGCATCAGCTTCTCCAAATGCCCTGGAGATGAGATGAGCCCAGGCGTGAGCAGGGTTTGTTAATCTAAGGTCTGCTTTGTGGCTGTCACTGTTGCCTGGGTACGTGATACAAAAGCATGCACACACAGGCACGGGTGAGTGATCCTCAAATCTATGTTCGGTCTCTGAACTCCAAAGCTATGTTCTGACTGGGGAAGAGGGGAGTGACTCGTCGCTAAAGAAGAGTGGATCTAGGCAAAACCAGAATATCCTGGAGGGACACAGTACATTAAACTCCCTGCCCACATGACCCGCGTGGGCCGTCTAGCCCAGGCCCCTGAGGGCCCCACCCTGCATGTGTGTGGGGCCCTCAGCCCCGGAGCAGAGAGCTGCATGAGGTCTTCAAAGATTCAGCTTTGGGTGGCTCCCGCTCTGCTGCCCACAGGGTAGCCTGCAGACGCCGGCACCTTCTCCATCCTGCTCCGAGGGCAAGGGGGCAGCCTCGCTTCAACACCTGCCGGGCACAGCCAAGTCACTGGCCCGCCCAGGAGCACAGACTGGGAGAGTCCCTGGTTCCTGACCCTGCCATGGGCATGGGAAGGTGCTGTGGGTTGAAAGACGACCCCTAAAAATCCAGAGACTGGAGCCCTAACTCCCAGGACGTCCGGCGTGACGTTGTTTAGAAACAGCTGTAGCTGGTCTTGCAGACGTTCAGAGAAGCAGTGAAGGTGGGTGACTGTGCCCTCATGAGACAAAGGGAGGAGGGACAACTGGACCCAGGCAGACACCGCGGGGACCACCGGGGCAGGTCCTCCCCTCCAGCCTCAGAACGAGCCGGCCCCTCCTGCCCCTTGATCTGGGACTTCGACCGCCGGCGTCACGAGCAGGTGCGGACTGCACACCACACACTCTGGGGAGAGCAGCAGGCGTCAGGTTGCCGCAGTCAGAATCCACATTTGTCGCCCTCACATGTGTTTCAGCTCAGGAGAAAGCAAAAGCGAACCCAGGGCCCGAAGTCAGCCTGGAAGTTTTCATGGTACAAAGTTCACCACGTAATCAAAAACGATAGGCAGGTGCATAAGGGAGCATCCCTCTCTCTCTCTCTCTCTCTGTGTCTCTCTGTCTCTCTGCTTCATATCACTGTGCCTCTCAAATAAATCTTTAAATTACAAAAAAAAGAATAGAAAGATCCGAGGACACTGCTCCAGGATGCAGCGTGGGGACTCCTACTTATCTACAGAAATGTGTTTTCCCTTGGGTCCTGCGACCCAGACTATGCGAGAGGAAGGGGTCTGGACCCAAGGTCCCGGGAGGACCCCGAGTGAAGAGCCCCTCCAAGCACCCCCACTTGGCACAGGCAGCTCTGCGGCCACGCCAAGAGCCGGAAGCACAGGTTGTGGCGGTCACAGGGTCCCAGCTGAGCCTGGAAGAGGAAGGTGCACACTGCTATCTCTCAGTGCCATGCCACATGGCACACGGACAGCGGCATTTCACCCGCACCCCAGCGCGGGCCCCCGGGGCTGAACCAGCCAGACCAACGCCAATCTCCGTCCCAGCTCTCGCCAGCCATGGGCCCTTAGCAAATTCACCGACTTCTCTGGGCCTCTGTTCAGCTACAAAGGAGGATCGCACCAGTCCCCACCCAAAGGGCTGACGCCGGGATTGCAAATCCTATGCAAGCGCTCAGCAGGCTGGACGTGGCCGTCACAGTGGCGGGCGGCAGGTGGCGGCGGCTTCCCTCGCGGTCAGCCCCGGAGGAGCACGAGGCTCAGGAGGCTGGCATGGTGGAGGCCGGCGGGGTGGAGGCCGGCGGGGTGAAGGCCGGCAGCCTTGGGCATCTTGCGAGCCGAGCCGGCCTGTGGCTGGCTGCGTGTACCAGCCAGGCTCCTCCTCCATCACCAGCAGGGCTCGGCACTTCCTGCGATCCCTTCCCCTCTCAGGGCCGATGAGGCTTCCTGTGCTACTGCATCCGCGCACAAGTCAAGTCGCAACGTTATTTGCAGCGCTGAGTGGATTTCCAGAATCAGAGGAGTTGAAAGCAGTAAGAACCACGCACACCCAGCACCGTGGTTCTCGTCGAAGTTCGGTGGGGTTTCCCTGGAATGTCACAGCCCTGGGCGTGCCAGCACTGCTCTGGGTTCAGAACGACCACCTGTCCCCATCCACAGGAGATGTCCTGGCTCAGGCAGGGGGACGCCGCACCACGCGACGCTCGGTCCACCCTCCAAAACCCACCCGTTCCCCGTGTGGGCTGCGAGAGCCAGGAGCCGCCCAGGGCCCAGAGCTGGTGACCAGGGCCAGGCAGGTCCGGAGCTCACGGCCTCGTCTTCCATTACAGAGCAGCCTTCAGTCATCAAACGCCTTCCCAGCGACCGCACTGCCTGCGTGTGCTCTGTGTCCCTCACCGGGGCCTGTGTGCGCTCTTCTACGAGCACCTGAAGGCCGAGGGCGTCTGTTTGCTGCTCTGACACCGAGAGTTAAGAGCCCGTGTTCCCCTGTGCAGTGAGTCCACACCATAATCTGGCGTATTTCACGTGTTTTTTTTTTTTTCAGCTTGGTTCATTTACATCGTTCATTTCTTCTACTGAAAACTACTGTCAAAATATACTGCTGTGTTTTGTGGACACTTAGGACTGACTACATCCTTAGGAAGAAGGTCTGAAAACCTAATTGTGTGATGGGACTGCAAGGCTTTGGTGGGGCGTTAACAGCTTCCGCCGGAGCCAGGGCCACCTCGTGTCCCTGGGAGCGCGTGGCATGTGACCACGTGTGCTGGATTCTGCGCCCTGCGGCCTGTGTCGATCTGCTCAGCTAAGCGAGACGCCTCGTTTCTGTCGAGTTTCTCGGCCAGGAGTGAACTGCGATGCCTCCGTGTGCGCTGGCCACACAGCCCTGAGCTAGCGCCCCGAGCCTGGGTGCCGCCGGGGCCCCGCGCCTTCCTCCCGGGCTTGGGAGAGCTGGTGAGATGGTGTCTCCAGCGTGCACCGCGAGCAGGGTTTTCCTTTGCCTTCTGCTGGGGCTGTGCTGCTTTGACAGAAGTACTCACTTCGTGGCGACACAGCTTGAACCAGAGCACATGAGAGACACAAATGTTGGTTTATTCGCTGTTGAATCGCCAGCTTTATTTTTATTTGAAAGACAAGCACACAACACACAGAGACAGACACATCTTTTGTCTGCTGGTTCACTCCCCAGACGCTGTGACAGCCAGGCCAAAGCCAGGAACCCGGCGCTCAGTCCAGGTCTCCCATGTGGGTGGCAGGGACCCAGTACCAGGCCTGCCTGCTGCCTCCTGCCGGCTGTCACGGACACGAGGTCGCTACGCTCACAGATCCGCAGCCAGAGGGACCCTGCACATGGGCTTTGCTGAGCCGGAAATGGCTCTCAGAGTGGGTAATTCTCAAACTCCTCCACCAGCAATGCCGCCCACGGAGGGGTCTCGTGGGGACTGGATGCAGGGGCGGGGCGAGCTCCCGAGAGCAGGGGGGGGGAGTGGAGTTTCTGTTTCTGGTTTGGGCCATGTGGGCAGCTCCACCCAGGCGTACTGCATGTGCACACACACACAGGTGACCCACACGTGTGGAGCAGCATACCCGGCTGGCTTCCTGTGTAAAACATTGATTGACGCGGCGTGAAGACACTTGTTCTGTCTCCGTCTCTGCTTCCAGCCCAGCACGTGGCCACAGGAAGCCTCCCACGGGTGATGGAGGAGAGAAAGGATGCACGTAGGAGACTGGTGAAAGTGCGGTTTGGCCTGATTACGCAATACCACCTCACGCACTTGTAGCTTACAGAATCTCTGGGTGCAACTGAGAGAGGGCAGGCGAGAGAGGAGGGCGGGGGCTGGCTGCCTTGCTCTAGTGTCTAGTGTGACGTGGTTGCCTTGTCACCGAGCGGCGGCTTCTCCGGCTGCTGTCACCCATCAAGACGGAGGACAGCGCCCTCAAGCTGCCTGGTCACTGCCGTCCTCCCTGGGCGCTGTGTCCGCTGCCAGCGAACACCTGCCCCGGTCCTACTGGGCAGCTGGCTCCACACCTTTGATTCTTTGTGCATCCTGTTTGCAAGGTCAGCCGATCCCCTGGGGGTAGGTATTTGCCTACAAATCCAGGGAAATGCAGTATCAAAGTGAGTTTTCGGCCACGATGGACAGTGCCTAGTTTTCCCCGGGGAGCCAAGGAACCCAAACCCTCCCAGTCCGCTCTGGCAGGGCCCCACCCGCCGCTCCCGGCAGCTGCATTTCTCGCTCCCCTTGTCAGCCGAAGCCCACACTGCCACCATTTTCCACTGGAGAGACTTCAAACCACCTGGTTCGATTGTTCTTTCTCTCTCTTTGGAAACTTCTTCTGTAGCGGAGCTGGTGCAGCCTGCCAAGTGAACACGCCAAGAACACACTCCTCAGGCTCCACTCCCCTGAGTCTGGGGCTCTCGGCGGCAGCTCTGTGGTTCATCACGAGGACTGACTCCCGCCCGGGACCCAGGTCCTCTGCTGGGTGTGCGTGGCGCCTGGGGACCTCGGCACGTCTCTCCCGGGAAGCTGCCGGGCGGTTCTGTCGGGAAGCGAGGCGATGTGGGCCGCAGGGCTCCCTCTGAATTGGTTCCAGGAGCTGCAGCTGGAGCTTGGCTGGTCTTCGCTGTTTCCATTCACAGCCTCGTTAGCAATGACATTTCCATACACGAACATGCCGCACAACACGCAAAATCACCAGGGCAACTGGCAGGGAAGGGGGACAGGCTCACGGACTTGAACTGACTTTAAAGGCACCGTGGAGCCGGTGAGACACGGGCCCGGAGGGGCCAGCCTGCGGGGAGGAGAATGGGCCGGCCATCCCGGGCGTCGGAGGCCACGTCAGAGCCGCGGGTCTATCAGCCAGCTCTCCGTCTTTGGCGCACTTACCGGAGAGGAGCTACTCAGGAAGGCAAAGGGTCGATGTCAGCTCACGGTTTTGGAGCTCTGCAGCCCCACACGGGGCGGCCCCACTGATCTGACCACGCGGGTGGCAGGATGTGTGCGGAGGGAGGGCCCCACGGCGAGCCAGGGAGCCGAGAGGAAGCAGAGGGGGCTCGAGGTGCCGGCCCGCCTGGGGAGTCGCCTTCCAGGGCGCAGTCCCAGAGGCCACCAGCTCTGCCTCCTGCACACCAGCACTGGCTCAAGTCCCACCCTTAACCTGTTAGCCTAAGACGGGAGACCCAAGCCTGTGGCTCCCGGGCCTGCAGACTCTCGTCCAAACCGTGGCAACTCCACTACTGCACCTGCACAAGGCAGCAGGCGTGCAAAAAGGCCAAAGTCGGATCTGAGATGCGCGGCGAACGCCTTCAGCTGTGCAACTGGGCTCACATGTGTGGCACCCTGGGGCGCGGGTGGGGCTGGGCTCCCAGGGCTTGGGCAGTCGCTGCCCCTACAGCCTGGCTGACGGCAGCGCACGCTTCACTTCCCAGCGGCTGCTGTCTCGCCTCTGCAGCCCCAAGAGGCGGAGTCCTGGGGGGGGGACTCTCCGTGCAGCTCCGGCCTCACGTTTCCCGCTGGAGCCGAGGGACTAGAGGCCCTGCCACGTCTCCCCCAGCCCCTCTGGAGCGGCGGCTCTTTGCACCCCCCCTCCCCCCGCAGCTTGTCTGACACATCGAGGTGGAGGCCTCTGTGGCTCCGTGGGTCTCTGCCCCACGGCTGCACCCCGAGACTGCACATCAGTGTGCGTGGCTTCCGTGGTTCCCTGTTTGCCGCTTTCCTCCGTGGTGTCTCAGGCTGCTGGAAGCTTCGCCTCTCTGGGGTCTCCACGGTGCCTCCACTCCCTCAGCCTTCCTGGACTTCGCAGGGGCTCCAACCTTGCACCACAACTCTGCCAAATCTCAGTGGGCGCTACTGTGACCCTGAACTCCAGCCACCTGCAAAGCCAGCGTCACAGGGACCGCACCGAGGCCTGCCACCAGTGGAGCCGCAGCTGGCCCGCCGGCAACCCTGGCTTTGCCGCGGAGCCCAGTGCCCGGCGGTGCTTCCCGGGGACTGTCCTGCCTCGGAGAGAAACCCGCCTTCCGGGTCTGGGCCTTCCACATCTCTGCCCTCTCCCGCCGTCTTGCCCGCCGACAACGGAGCCTCCTAGTTGCTCTTCCTGTCTCCCCATCTCACCTTCCTGCCTGGAACGTCTTTTCCCTTCTTCCTTCCCTGGCCAGACACACAATTTTCCAAACCTTGCTGCTCTGTTCCTTGGTTCTCCCATTTGCCCCGTAAAACTCGCTCACCCAGGCCGCCTGAGGCTTCGCTGCCTTGAGATTGCCTCTGCCGAACCAACCTGTCATCACCCCAGGTTCAGCCCCCAGCGGAGGCCCAGGGTCTTTGCCACGGTGTGGCAGGGCGGTCTTTTTTTTTTAAAATTTTATTTAATGAACATAAATTTCCAAAGTACAGCTTATGGATTACAATAGCTCCCCCCCCCCCCATAACTTCCCTCCCACCCACAACACTCCCCTCTCCCACCCCCTCTCCTCTTCCATTCACATCAAGATTCATTTTCAATCATCTTTACATACAAAAGATCAATTTAGCATATATTAAGTAAAGATTTCAACAGTTTGCACCCACACAGAAACACAAAGTGTAAAATACTATTTGAGTACAAGTTATAGCATTAATTAAACACCTAAGAATAATTGTGTATTAATTACAGAGTTCAACCAATAGTTTTAAGTAGAACATAAAAAATACTAAAAAGGTAAAGTACTAAGTTCTTTTTTTTCTTTTTTTGTTATATAGTTTTTTTTTATTTAATAAATGTGAATTTACAAAGTGCAACTTTTGTATTGTTGTGCCCCCGCCCCCAACCTCCCTCCCTCCCATGGCCCTCCTCTCTCCCACTCCCTCTCCCATCCTGCCCTTCATCAAGTTTCATTTTCAATTACCTTCATATACTGAAGATCAACTTAGTATATACTAAGCAAGGATTTCAACAGGCTGCACTCACACAACCACACAAGGTATAGGGTATTGTTCGACTAGTAGTGTTTTTACGTTTCATAGTAAAACACATTAAGGACAGAGATCCTACGTGGGGCGCATGTACCCAGTGACTCCCGTTGTTGATTTAACAATTGGCACTCGTATTTATGACTTCAGCAATCACCCGAGACTCTTGCTATGAGCTGTCTAGGCTATGGAAGCCCCTTGAGTTCACCAACTCTGAACTTGTTTAGTCAAGGCCGTGTCACAGTGGAGGTTCCTTCCTCCCTTCAGAGAAAGGTGCCTCTCTCCTTGATGGCCTGTTCCTTCTGCTGGGGTCTTGTTCACCAGGGTCTTTCATTTAGATTGTTTTTTGCCACCGTGTCATGGCTTTCCATGCCTGTGAGACTCTCATGGACCCTTTAGCCAGATCCGAATGTCCCAAGGGTTGATTCTGAGGCAGGAGTGCTGTTTTGGGCGTTTCCCATTCTATGAGTCTGCTGTGTGTCCTGCTTCCCCCGCAGGATCATTCTCTCCCTTTAATTCTATCCTTCATTATTTGCTTACACTGGTCTTATTTGTGAAATCTCTTCAACACATACCCTATCTTTTTGATCGGTTGTGTATTTATACTTTTCACTTTACCAATTGCGCTGGCATTGGTACCTGCCTCCTTGGTAAGATTGATTTGAAATCCCCTGGCACATTTCTAGTTCCACCATTGGAGGTAAGTCCGAGTGAGCATGTGCCAACCTATATATCTCCTCCCTCTCTTATTCCCACTCCTATGTTTAACATAGATCACTTTTCTGTTAATTTTAAACACCTAAGAATGATTGTGCATTGATTACAGAGTTCAACCAGTGGTCTTATGTAGAACAAACAGAGCAACAACCACCACCACAACAAAAATACTAAAAGGAATAAAATAGTAAGTTGTTCCTCAACAGTCTAGACAAGGGCTGATCATGTCATTGTCTCTCATAGTGTCCATTTCACTTCAATGGTATCATTTTAGATGCTCGTTTAGTTGCCATCGATCAGGGAGAACATATGATATTTGTCCCTTTTGGACTGGCTTATTTCACTCAGCATGATGTTTTCCAGCTTCCTCCATTTTGTTGTAAATGCCTGGATTTTATTGTTTTTTACTGCTGTATAGTGTTCCATAGAGTACATATCCCATAGTTTCTTTATCCAGTCATCCGTTGATGGACATTTAGGTTGATTCCATGTCTTGGCTATTGTGAATTGAGCTGCAACAAATATTGAGGTGCAAATGGCTCTTTTTTTTCTCCCCTTTAATTCCATTTAGGTAAATTCCAAGGAGTGGGATGGCTGGGTCCTCTCCGTGTCTTCCGGTATGGTCACCAGGTGACTGGCCGGAAGTGCGCAGAGGGAGGGCAGCCGAGAGAGGGAGCAGACGGGTTGTCGCGGCCGAGATGGCCAGCTCTCTGTAGTCCCGACTGAGCCCCAAGTCCCCTCAGGCCCCCTCCTGGACGCCGTAACTGGATTGCGTCCCATCCTTAGTTCATTAACACACGGCTTTGGGGGCTACGCAGATGCTATCCAAACCCCAGCACCAGCCCTGGGAGCAGCCCGCGGGGCAGCAGCAGGTCGCTGCGTCCCTCTGCCGACGCCGTTGGCTTTGGCTCTCCCCACTGTCATCAGGAAAAGCCCCTGGGATGAGCGGCTGGAACTGCGGCGTCCCAGCGAGAACCTACGGAAACGCTCGGCTCCCAGGGGCCCGAAGGGCGGAGAAGAGGCCAGCCCCGGGGGAGAAACGGAGCCTCAGGATCCGCCGCCGTGGTCGCCTCCTCGGGGCGGCCAGCCCAAGCCCCTCTCCCTCGCCCTGCGCCCGGGCAGGCTCCTTGTCTCCTGGCCACAGTCACAGTGTGTGGCTTCCGAGCTCGGGCTTGGCCAGCTTCCTGTCTCTTTTCTGCGGAGAGCCACGGGCGGGTTCTTGTTTTACCCCCAAGATCAGGCTCCGGGGCAGGCCCGGCCTGAGAGCGGCGCAGCTCCGGTGTCGCTGGGGGAGTTTCTGCCTCCACTGTGAGGGCTCCGTGCTCGCTGGCCTGGAGCTGCCGCTCTTGAGTGGCTCCTAAGCTGTGTGTGTTCGTTAAAGGGTTGGCAGTAGAACGGACACACACACACGTACACACACATGTACACACATACTCATACATATACACATATACCTATATACACACACAATCCGCACATGCACACCTACACACACATGTACACACATGTGCACACACACGTACACACATGTACACACATGTACACATACACATGCACACATACACCCATGCACACACATACACTCATGTACACATGCACACACACATATACACTCATACGCACATGCACATGTATGCACACATGTACACACATACACAGATACACACACATCCTCACATGCACACATATACACATGTATACATGTGCACACATACATACACAGATACACACAGATATACACACATACATACACATATACACACGTACACATATACACACACATATACACAGTACACACATGCACACATTACACATACACACATGCACACAAGTGCACATAAACACATGTACACACATGCACACAGGTACATAATACACACATTCACATAAACACACACGTACACAATACACACATGCACATATGCACACATACACACCATACAAACATACATATATGTACATACACACACATATACACATACACACGTACATATACATGCACACAGTACACACAGCACACATGTACACACATATATATAATGCATGCATACACACATACACATATACATATATACACAGATACACACATGCACACATGTACACATATGCACATACACACATATAAACACATACACAAACACACACATGCACACACATATACATACATACACACAATACGCATACACACATACACACATGTACACATATATACATACAATACATACATACCCACATGTACACACATATACACACGTGCACATATACACACATACATACACATATGCACATGCACACGTATACACACATACGCACATATAAACACACACAAACATACACACATATACACATGTACATATACACATAGGTACACATATACACACATGTACACACGTACACACAGATATACACATGTACACACACAAGGCACCTTCAAGAAGTTCACAGAAATTGTGATGAAAAGTCGGGACAGTGGTGGTGCAGTGGGTTAAGCCGCTGCCTGCGACGCTGGGTGCGCATTCTCTGCTGTGTCTGAGAGGTCAGCTGACCCCCTGGGCGTGGGCTCCCTCGGCTCTGTGTCACATGGGCACCACGAAGGCAGTGTCCGATGGGGGTCTGCCCTGTTCCCACGTGGTGAGGGACAGCCATGTTTGTCTGGTGCCTGCCCTCTGTGTGTCCCCACGCGTGGTGGACGACCAAGACCCTGTGTTTGTCCTTGCACAGTGAGCCTGGTCACCTGACCCGGGTGTCCTGGTGATGCCCCACCAGGTCCCGGGTGCCGCCCGGAGCTGCCACTCCCAGGGCATCCCAGCTGCCACTCCCCGGGGGAGAAGCACAGCATTTCCCAGAACTGAGAGACCTCCGGCAGGCCCGGTGCACCATCACCGTGCATGAGAGCTGGCGGAAGCGGGGTGGGGAGGGGGCCGTGGCAGGCGCAGGAGGCCGTCGCCCTCGCCTGTCTCTCCCCCATCACCCTGCACTGCACAAGTCATATAATCCGGACCCCGAGGACGTCTGTGGAGTCACAGTGCAACATTACAGCAGGTACCTGGCTCTCCAGCCTGGAGAAGCCGTCCTCGGGTCTGCTGGGCCATATGGAGCCCATGGATGGGGCTGCCCACTGGCACGCAAGAGAGAGCCTGAGGCTACCGCTTGGCGCAGAGCCGTGGGTGGAAGCCGTGGGAGGAGCCCAGCAACCCAGCCTTGCGTGGTCGCCCGCACGCCCGGATCTTGCACTCACACACTTGCTCGCCTCCTGCCTCCCCTCCCACTCCGCCTGGTCCGTGACATAAGCTCAACGCATTTTCCCGAGAATCAGCTCTAGGAACTCAGTCCCTCTCAGAGGTCTGAGGCTGGGGGCGGCAGCGTCTCAGTAAGCGTCAGCACGGATGAAGGGCGACTGTGACGGACCAGGGCGATGGCAGGTGAGGCTGTGGGAAGTGGCCGGGGCCCTGAGAACACAGCCCTGCCTGGATCACCAGCCTCCAGCACGAGCATTGAGAAATCGAGTTTCCAGCCCCTTCAGCCGGCACCCCACACCCTGGCTGGGCCTTCAGTCACCCCTGTGCCCCCTGAGCTGTGAGTGGGGGGCGCCGAGGGTTCAGCTAGGTCCCGCCTCTCGAGGTCTTGTAGCTTGTACGCAGTCTAGGAAGCAATGCCAGCAGGCAGACGTGCACAGCACCTTCTCCACATGGAGGAAAGTGCAGAACGAGGGGGAACTCGGTGCTCAGTGCAAGTTCACCCTCTCAGATTGAGGGCCGGGTCCCTCCTGGAGAAGTGAGCCGAGGCACCGACTTCTGAGAGGGGTTTTCCACTTCATTGGTCCCCTTGGGAAAGTGCAGAGATGATATTGGCCAGTTGAGCTGCCAGGCCTGGAATTCTTTTATTTCCTCCCATCTTGGACTAGGGTGATGTTATTAATTTTGCAAATGGATATTTCTACATTAATTGTGTACATGAAAATCAAATCTAAGACTGTTCACTAGTAGCTATGCTCACTTTGGAATGGATTGCACTTGTAACCACAGGTTTTTTTTTTTAAGATTTATTTACTTATTTGAAAATCAGGGTTACACAGAGAGAGGGAGAGACAGAGAAAGATCTTCCATCTGATGGTTCACTCCTCAGTTGGCTGAAACAGCTGGGGCTGGGCCAGGCTGAAGCCAGGAGCCTGGAGCATCTTCTGGGTCTCCCATGTAGGTGCCAGGGGCCCAAGCACTTGGGCCGTCTCCTGCTGCCTTTCCCAGGCCATCAGCAGGGAGCTGGATTGGAAGTGGAGCAGCCAGGACTTGAACCAGCATTCACAAGTGATGCTGGTGTTGCAGGCAGTGGCCCTACCCGCTGTGCCACGATGCCAGGCCCAAACCATAGATCTGGCATTGGGAAGAGCCCTTAGGAATGGTTTAGTCCAACACCAGCATCCACAGGTAGGAATGAGTAGAGCGAGGTGCTAGGAGGTGAGTGTTACATCGCTCGCAAGGTCAGGAGCTGAGTCTAGGTCAGACCCAAAGCTGTAATTCCTGGTTCGCTCTCTGGGGAATCAGAGCAGGTTTCATTAACTACTGCCCGTATAGTACTGACAACACACCCATTTTCTTTTTTCTTTCTTCCTTTCTCTCTCTCTCTCTCTCTCTCTTTTAAGATTTATGTATTTATTTGAAAGGCAGAGTTACAGAGAGGCAGAGGCAGAGAGAGAGAGAGAGAGAGAGAGAGAGAGAGAGAGAGAGAGAGAGAGAGAGGTCTTCCATCCGCTGGTTCACTCCCCAAATGGCCACAATGGCCAGAGCTGTGCTGATCCGAATCCAGGAGCCAGGAGCTTCTTCCAGGTCTCCCATGTGGGTGCAGAGACCCAAGGACTTGGGCCATCTTCTACTGCTTTCCCAGGCCACAGCAGAGAGCTGGATCGGAAGTGGAGCAGCCAGGACTTGAAGTGGCGCCCCTATGGGATGCCAGCACCACAGGCAGTGGCTTTACCTGCTACGCCACAGTGCCTCTCCCCCAATCCTAGGACAGCTCTGTTCTCACCCTGTGGATGGCCGGGCCCAGAGAGGTTGAGTAATGTGTCCACACCCTCACTTGCAAGCTGGGCCAGGAACCCAGCTGTCTCAGGACAAGGAGTCTGTTCCATTAGTCACTTTATTTTCATGTTAAACTGTATGTTTCCCATAAAATGTAATTTTAAAATCGCCTACTTCTCTTTTAGCGTCATACTGCACAGCTAGAACTTGAATTTCTGCTACAGATCCCTCTCTCCTCACTGCCTGGACTGATCCACCCGGGGAAGCACGCAGAGTGGATCCCTCTCTCCTCACTGCCTGGACTGATCCACCCGGGGAAGCACACGGAGCAGATCCCTCTCTCTCCTCACTGCCTGGACTGATCCACCCGGGGAAGCACGCGGAGCGGATCCCTCTCTCCTCACTGCCTGGACTGATCCACCCGGGGAAGCACACGGAGCAGATCCCTCTCTCTCCTCACTGCCTGAACTGATCCACCCGGGGAAGCACACGGAGCGGATCCCTCTCTCTCCTCACTGCCTGAACTGATCCACCCGGGGAAGCACACGGAGCGGATCCCTCTCTCTCCTCACTGCCTGAACTGATCCACCCGGGGAAGCACGCGGAGCGGATCCCTCTCTCTCCTCACTGCCTGGACTGATCCACCCGGGGAAGCACGCAGAGCGGATCCCTCTCTCCTCACTGCCTGGACTGATCCACCCGGGGAAGCACACGAAGCGGATCCCTCTCTCTCCTCACTGCCTGGACTGATCCACCCGGGGAAGCACACGGAGCGGATCCCTCTCTCTCCTCACTGCCTGAACTGATCCACCCGGGGAAGCACATGGAGCGGATCCCTCTCTCCTCACTGCATGGACTGATCCACCTGGGGAAGCACACGGAGCGGATCCCTCTCTCTCCTCACTGCCTGGACTGATCCACCCGGGGAAGCACACGGAGCGGATCCCTCTCTCTCCTCACTGCCTGGACTGATCCACCCGGGGAAGCATACGGAGCGGATCCCTCTCTCCTCACTGCCTGGACTGATCCACCCGGGGAAGCACACAGAGCGGATCCCTCTCTCTCCTCACTGCCTGGACTGATCCACCCGGGGAAGCACGCGGAGCGGATCCCTCTCTCCTCACTGCCTGGACTGATCCACCCGGGGAAGCACACGGAGCAGATCCCTCTCTCCTCACTGCCTGAACTGATCCACCCGGGGAAGCACGCAGAGTGGATCCCTCTCTCTCCTCACTGCCTGGACTGATCCACCCGGGGAAGCACGCGGAGCGGATCCCTCTCTCTCCTCACTGCCTGAACTGATCCACCCGGGGAAGCACACGGAGCGGATCCCTCTCTCTCCTCACTGCCTGAACTGATCCACCTGGGGAAGCACACGGAGCGGATCCCTCTCTCCTCCTCACTGCCTGGACTGATCCACCTGGGGAAGCACACGGAGCGGATCCCTCTCTCTCCTCACTGCCTGGACTGATCCACCCGGGGAAGCACGCGGAGCAGATCCCTCTCTCTCCTCACTGCCTGGACTGATCCACCCGGGGAAGCACGCGGAGCGGATCCCTCTCTCCTCACTGCCTGGACTGATCCACCCGGGGAAGCACGCGGAGCGGCATTTCTATGGGTCCCTACAGCCAGAATGTGGTTCCCGTTGGTTTGGAAAATGAATCGTGTCCGTGGACTTGAGGCCACGTGTGGAGCGTGCGTCTTGCTCCCTTTACATCCTGAGCTGGCTTTCTTGGAATTCTCTTTCGGATACAGCTTAGCTCCAATCACAGCAGCCTGAGCACCTCTTTTAAAATTAAACTTTTGAAACTTTAATTGGAGATGCGACTCCAAATGAACGAACCCTTGGGCTCAAAGACTTCAAAGCGTCTGTGATGAGGCCCGAATCGCGACTTCTGACGCATCTGCTACATGACAGCCTGGGGTGCTGGGTGCTGGGGCCACGCGAGGACATCACAGGCAGAACGTGCCCCGGGATTTCTCCCACACAGACCCACAGGGTTCAGACGCGGGATCCTGAGCATACACACAACGCATCGCTGCGCTTTCCCTGGTCTCCTGATTTCTGGCCCCATAGAGCTAGAGGGGGCTTCACAGATAAGTCAGGCGAGCCGTCTCCCATGGTGCAAGTTCACAGCCCGAGTGGAGAAGGACAGTCTCCTGCTCCATTCCTCTGTGACAATGAGACGCTCCGGCTGGGTGACGTCTACAGGGAAGAGTTTACTGAGCTCACAGCTTTGGAGGCTGAAAACCAGAGATCTCGCCCTGCCTCTGCTGGGGGCCTTGTGGTAGATGGTTCATCCACACAGAGCACACTCGGAAGAGCCCACAGGGCCGGGCAGGAGGCTGGCAGGGGCAGAGGGGCTCGGGCACCAGGCCTGCTCTCTTATGGCAGCCCGCTCTTGGGAGAGCTCACCGAGGTCCTGGGAGGACTGCATTAACCCCTCCCAGGGACCTGGCCACTCCCACTGGGCTCCACCTCTGGTAGGTTCGGTGGAAGCTGGGAGCCAGGAATTCCGTCCAATTGTCCATGCGGGCGGCCCTGGCCCAGTCACAGCAGCTCTAATTTGCTGCCCTGTAGAAGCTGGACAGGAAGCCCAGCACTCTGTTGTGGGTGTGGGTGTCCCAGGTGCGGTCTGAGCCCCAGGCCCGCCCCCTTCCGTTTTCTCTTTATCCTCTGATTGGCTGTTCTGTTCTGGAAGTGGGGTCCCGAGTCCCAGCGACTCCTGCTGGGTGGTCCACTTCTCCACCTACTTCTGCCAGTTTTTGCTTCACGCTTTTGGGGCCATGCAGGCTTCTACATGTTTATAATTACCGTGTCTCCTGATGGACTGACACCTTTATCACTAAACATGCTTCCTTTGTTCCTAGTAAGAATCTTTGTCTTAAATTCTGTCTTTGGGTACAGATGCTCTACTTTCTTTTGATTATTGCTTCAGCACACATCTTTTTCTACCTTTTTATTTTTAACTTATTTGTGTCTTTATTATTTACTAAATGTATTATTTATATGCTATATATTGCTTGTGTATATTTTATTATTATTTCTTTATCTGTTACTTACTTGACTGGCAGGAAGACAGAGCGATGGAGGAAGATGGACAGTTAGAAGATACTTAGAGCTCCTGCCCACTGCGTTACTCCTCGAGTACCTGCCGTGGCTGGGGCCGGGCCAGGCTGAGCTGGGAGCTTGGAACTCAGTATGGCTCTCCGGCATGGTATCAGGAATCTGCCTGCCACTTCCCGGGCCCTGCACTAGCAGGACGCTGGGTCAGGTGTTGTGGCCAGGACTCTGATGTGGAATGTGGCCATGTTGCCCGCTAGGCCGAATGCCTGCACCCATGTTTGTCTTCAAATCCAAGCTACCTTTCTCTTAGGAAGCAGCCAGTCATTGGAAAAGGTGTTCTGCCAACCTGCTTCTCCGAGCGGAGGGGCTTCTCTACGCAGAACGGCGTGGCTGACCAGGTGGGACTCGCCGTGGCTGACCGGGTGGGACTCGCCGTGGCTGACCGGGTGGGACTCGCCGTGGCTGACCGGGTGGGTCTCGCTGTGGCTGACCGGGTGGGACTCGCCGTGGCTGACCGGGTGGGTCTCGCCGTGGCTGAGCGGGTGGGACTCACCTTGGCTGACCGGGTGGGACTCGCCGTGGCTGACTGGGTGGGACTCGCCTTGGCTGACCGGGTGGGACTCGCCTTGGCTGACCGGGTGGGTCTCGCCATGGCTGAGCGGGTGGGACTCGCCTTGGCTGACCGGGTGGGTCTCGCCATGGCTGAGCGGGTGGGACTTGCCGTGGCTGGCCGGGTGGGTCTCGCCGTGGCTGAGCGGGTGGGACTCACCTTGGCTGACCGGGTGGGACTCGCCGTGGCTGACTGGGTGGGACTCGCCTTGGCTGACCGGGTGGGACTCGCCTTGGCTGACCGGGTGGGTCTCGCCGTGGCTGACTGGGTGGGACTCGCCTTGGCTGAGCGGGTGGGACTTGCCGTGGCTGGCCGGGTGGGACTCGCCGTGGCTGACCGGGTGGGACTCGCCGTGGCTGACCAGTGGGGCTCGCCTGCTGTCTGCCGGGGTTGCTGCGAGCTCGTGGACTCTGGCGAGGTTTGCATTCCAGATGCACTGCTTTCCAGAAGCTTCCACTTGATTAATTTCAATATTTATTTCTGCTTCTTTGAGAGGGAGGCAGGGAGGGAGAGAAAGATGGGTGGGGGGTCCCATTTGCTGCTCCACTCTCCAGATGCCTGGCTGGGGCTGCCCCGTGGAGCAGGAACATTACCTGACCCCCAGGGGCTGCAGGAAGCCCCTCACGGGGACATCCCGTGTTCTGCAGGTGCAGCAGCCGAGCTTGAACCCAGGCGGGCGGGGGCGGGGCCGTTTTGCCCGGTGGTTTAACTGACAGGCCAAATGCCCGCCTCTGGCTCCATTTTACAATCTCTATTTCTTTATGTTCTTTATTTGATGAGGCTTTATGGTAATATTTTCCTTTAATCCTTTAAATACAGGGTTTTTTTTAGTTTATTGAACATATTTATAATAGCTTATTTAAAATCTGCACACGCTGATCTGAAGCCGGGGTGTCCTGGAGACGTCTAGTACTGGCTGCTTTTCCGCACACATAGAGAATGTAGTCGAAAGCTGGACATTCCAGGTGGTAAAAGGTGCAACGATTGGACAATTACAGACCCGCTATCTCCACCTCTCCCTGGTTTCCTTTTGTTTTTGCTTTTAGATTTCTCTTTTGTTTTGTTGTTCCTCTTGTTGCTACTTAGCTGCTTTGTGATTTTCCTGGACGAGTCCCTGGATTCTGTCCCGTGTGGGCTCATGAGTCCTTGGCTGTCTTTTTCAAGCTCTTTTTAATTTTGTTGAATTTTTAGGACCGGCTTCCCAGGGGGTCAGAACGGGGGCAGTGGGACTCGGGGTCAGCCAGCGGTGGGCCAGACGCCCGCAGGGCCCTGCCGCGTCCTCTGCCCTTTGCTGGGCCCCCTCCTTTCCCAGGTTGCTCCCGGTCTCTCCTGGACACCGCGGGTGCGGCGCACTGTCAGAGCCCTTCTCCTCCACTTCTGTTCAGTCCCTAGCCGGGCTCAGTGCTGTGGCGCAGGCCGACATGTAGGCCGTCAGCAGGCCAGCCCTGCCTGTTGCATTTGCAACATCTTGGAGCGGCCCCCGCAGCCCTGCGGAGTGGGGCTCCGAGTCCACGCCACCGGCCAGCACACACTCAGGTGGTTCTCCAGGGAGCTCAGCTCTGACAACATATTTGTTGTGATCCAAGGACGGGACTTTTCGTGAGGCTCCACAGGGCTCAGCTCTGCCCTTGTCAGCGGTGCTGCCGGCGTGGGGCTCCCTCACCTCTGTGCCAGGGCTGGACTGGGAACAGCTCCAAGTTCCAGTGCACAGAGCCTGCTTATTGGCCTGCCCTCTGAAGTGGTCAGTTATTTGTTTGGGGGATCCTGATATATGCATGGAAGCCTGAAAGGCAAGGTCACCGGGGTCCACCCTCTGTTCTGCAAGTTGATCTTAAAGCATTACTTTCTATTTGGAAACCTGGTCATTTGGAAAGGGCTACTAACAGGTATTAAGAAGCTCTTCCTCCGTCCGCTTTGCTGAGTTGATCACTCTTATCACGATAGCCACCAAGGCTGTCAATCACGGGGTTCAAACAAGAACCCTCAGCACACGTGACCATGTGCAGGCAGCCTCTCTCCTGTATTATTTCTGTCTTAAAAATGCTTCTGTTTCGGGGCCGGCACTGTGCTGCAGCAGGTTAAAGCCTGGCCCAAAGTGCCAGCATCCCATATGGGCGCCGGTTCGAGTCCCGACTGCTCCTCTTCTGATCCAGCTCTCTGCTCTGGCCTGGGAAAGCAGTAGAAGATGGCCCAAGTCCTTGGGCCCTTGCACCCATGTGGGAGACCAGGAATTCTTTCGGTTTCTGCACCTACATGGGAGACCCGAAAGGAGCTCCTGACTCCTGGCTTCGGATCGGCACAGCTCTGGCCGTTGTGGCCATCTGGGGAGTGAACCAACAGATGGAAGACCTCTCTCTCTCTCTCTCTCTTTCTCTGCCTCTCTGTAACTCTTTCAAATAAATAAATCTTTTAAAAGAATGCTTCTGTTTGTATTCATTTATGAGCAGTGTGGACTCTACCAACGTGATAAGAAAAAATCCAATTTTGCTCTCAAAAGACAGAGATCTGAGGTTTAAAGGAGCAATTAGAAAGTCCCTCCTGCCAACGCCGTGGCTCAATAGGCTAATTCTCCACCTTGTGGCGCCGGCACACCGGGTTCTAGTCCTGGTTGGGGCTCCGGTTCTGTGCCGGTTGCTCCTCTTCCAGGCCAGCTCTCTGCTGTGGCCCGGGAAGGCAGTGGAAGTGCTTGGGCCCTGCACCCCATGGGAGACCAGGATAAGCACCTGGTTCCTGCCTTCGGATCAGCGTGGTGCGCCGGCTGCAGAGCGCCGGCCGTGGCGGCCATTGGAGGGTGAACCAACGGCAAAGGAAGACCTTTCTCTCTGTCTCTCTCACTGTCCACTCTGCCTGTCACAAAAATAAGTCCCTCGTGAAAACAATATTCAAGCTTCTGTATATCAAGTTGGAACTCCGGGGTTATTTGATCAGAATGAGCTCATTGAGCTCCCTACAAATATAGTGTATTCTTTTGAAACTTGTGAATAAAAGCATTTCAGCACCCAGACTACCATGCACGACCCGGCGTGCACATGTTCAGCAGCTATGATTTGCCCCCAAACCAGAGCCTCTTTCCCTGTAAGTAACAATTTCCTGTGCAATCTATGTTAAACAAGCACAGGTAACTGTATCCTGCTCTGTCTGTCCGTCGTCTGTCTGTGGGCAGGTGCAGGGTCGAGGCCGCTCTCCCCATGTGTTCACAGTCCTTGCTGCTGTCAGTTCAGGCAGCCGTGCAGAGCCGTGCGCTCCTGCATCCGTGAGGCTGACACAGCACACGCCCCGTCCGCGTCGTCACAAGGTTCTGAGCTGGCGCGCCCTGGACGGCTCCTTGTGGAGTTCCTGGAAGACACGGGGGGCCACCGCGGTCAGGGAGTGGGCGCTGGAGATGGCGGAGGAGACGGCGTGGGCAGCTCCGCCTCCTCCACTCCCTGGGGAAAGGCCACCTCTCGCCCCCCTCCCCCCAGGCCCTTTCTCACGCAAACAGCAGGCAGGCTGCTTCACGCCTTCTCTCCAACGACCCACACCCAGAAGTGCGCTCCTGTCAGGGCTGCTAGCGCTGGGTGGGGCTGTGCAGACCCAGCGGCGAGAGGGAGACCATGGGAGGGAGGACCACAGGGAGGCACGTGTCAGTCCTGTGCTGGAACCTTCTCCCGACACCCCCAGGCCACAGAGGGCCCTTCTGTGTCGCATCTCCCAGCCCCAGCTCTGCCTGCACCTGGGTCCCTGACGGGGCTCGGGGGAGGTAGACTGGACCTCGGGTTAAGAAGGTTCGTCAACTGCTGTGGTCTCACACGCATCTTCTAACCATCTCTGAGAAGCCATTTAAGGCTGGAACTGCTTTACACACAGATTTTTAGAGGTCATGTATTTTAGGGAACCGTGTAGTCCCGTTAGCTGGCTGCCCCTGCTGGGGCTTTGCAAGGCGTTCGGGCCGCCGGGTGTGAGGCCCTCAGTGTCCATGGGGTGGGGTCTCCAGCATGAAGCCCCCTTTCCTGTCGCGCCCTCTGCCTGCCTCTCCCCAAAGGCTCTGGAGCCCTCCGGGGCCGTCCCTGGCTCCGTGGTTCTGCTCCACACTTGTGACCCTGGCAGGGGACCCCAGTGCGCTGGGCTGACCCTGACTTCCGCTGGGGGTGGTTTGCTTTGCTGGGTCACGAACGCCTTGGCTGCTGGGAGCCCCGAGTTCAGTCTGGACGCACTGACGGCGGAAACATTTGCAACATCAGCTCCGAGCCACACTTGTGATCAGCTTTCAAAGAAGACGGATTTGGGTCTCATTTTCCTCCCCTGCCCCCATTCCCAACCGCCAGCCCCTCGGTCCTGGAACAGAGGGCACGGGAGTCAGCAGGGTGGCCGCATCCCGTGCGACAGTGTCCTTCCGAGAAGAGGCCATCAGGACAGGGACACACACGGGGACGGCCTTGCCAGGGCATGGGGAGAAGGCCAAGGAGAAGCCACAGGGAAACCAAGCCCGCAACGGCTCTGTCTCAGGCTTGCAGCTCGGGAGCACTGAGCGAGGGCCTGTCCGTCGTGAAGCCGCCGAGCGGGGGTGTCTGCTCCGGCGTTGCGGGCCGCTGAGCCACGCTGCTCCGGCGCTGGACCTGGAGCGTTGCACGTGTGCCCTCCCCAGGAGCCCGCACCAGCACTGCTTACACACGTATCCCGCACGTGCTAGGCCCCTGGAGTTGGCCGTAAACTCTCTCTGCGTGAACCTGAGCACTCGGAGGGCAGGCACAGCCAGACACGGACCCTGGCCACCCTAGCATCGCGGGCCACACGCCGAGCTGGTTTCTGTGCAACACCACAGCCCCTTGTCCCACGGTGTCTGCGGCCAGGGGCCGTGCTGGCCGTGGCCACAGAGGTCTGAGTGAGGTCCCCGGGGAGGCAGCAAAGGAGAACAAGGGTATGGAGGCGTGATTGCCATGGACAGCACGGTGGGAGGGGAGTTGTGTGTGCCAACAGTTTCTTCTCTCTTCTCTGTTGGACCGTATTCCATGGTGTAGATTTTTACAAACCGTTTGTTTAACTGTCTATCCACTGTGGGCCATTTGTTTGTTTGTTTGTTTGTTTTTAATGACAAATAAAGCTGCTATGAACATCTGTGGGCAGAGCCTTGTGTGAGCCTACACTTTCATTTCTGTCTCAAATGTCAAGCAGGCGGTGGCTGGGTTCTCTGGCGAGAGTATTTTGGTTTGATGAAGAACCAGACAAGTTCTGCACGTGGGTGGCGGCACCTGCAGGCTGCGGCATTCCCACTTTGTAGAACCACAGCCACAGCAACAGGTGTGCGGTGACCCCTCACCGTGGCTCTGACCAGGGACGTGGGCCAGCCTTCTCTGTGCTCACCTGCCACGGATTCTCTCAGTTAAACCTCTGTTCACTTCACCCGCCTGTTTTTCAGTCGGGTTGAGTTCTTTACTGTGTGTTTGGGAGCTTTTAGGGTTTTCTAGACAGGAGATGTTGGGGGACACGCAGCCTGCACATCTTTCGTCTTGGTCCCTGGCTTGTCTGTGAACACTCCTGGTGGGGTCTTTGGCAAAGGAAAAGATTTAAAATGCTGATGAAGTCCAACCTAGGGGCTTTCATTTTATGGACCACGCTCTGGTCTTAGTCTAAGAACGCCTGGCTGAATCGCAGCTCCCAGAGACTTTCTCCTGCTACTTTTCTAGAAGCGAGGTAGTTTTACATTTCATGTTTGAGCTGTGACCCATTTTGAATGAATGTTCACGTAAGGTGTAAGGTTTAGGGTACCGTTCCTTTTTTTGGTGTCTGGGTATCCAACTGCTCCAATACCTTCTACTGGTCAGGTTCTGTAAACAAGCCTGTTGCCATGACAGCACTAAAAGGTGGTGAGGATGTGGGTGACAGAAACTGTCATTCACGTCAGTGGAAATGGGCAGGAGGGCAGTCACCGTGGCCATCAGTTAGTGGCTTCTTGCAAAACCAAACGCGCTCTTATCCCCCAGCAGTCGCGCTTCTTGGTGTTTTCGCAAAGGCGCGGACACTTGCATTCACACAAAATCCACACGAGTGTTTATAGCAGATTTACACGTGGCTGCCACAGCTTGGAACCCACCCAGGACTCCTTCAGTGGGTGGGTAGATGAAGAGAACTGTGCTTCGTCCGCGATGCAGCGCCGCTCAGTGCTACGGAGCCCTCAGAGCGAGCAGACGGCGAGGAGGCTTGGTCCTGTGTCAGGAGAAAGCAGGCAGTCCGAAAGGCTGTGCACACAGCACTCCGACTGCCTGGCATTTCGCAAAAGGGTCAGTGGTTGTCAGAGGTCGAGGGCCGGGGTCAGGGCCCGGGTGTGGGGGAAGCGGCAGGACACAGTGGCCTGTGGAGCAGCAGCAGTCTTGCTGAGATGTTACAGTGGTGGGCGTCTGTCCCTGTGTGCCTGTCTGAAGCCACAGGACGCACCACACCGCGAGAGCACCCCGCTGTCAGCCTGGGTTCGGATGCAGAACGACGTGTCCATGTGGATTCGTCAGTTCTTTTTTTTTTTTTTTTTTTTGACAGGCAGAGTGGACAGTGAGAGAGACAGGGAGAAGATCTTTTTCCGTTGGTTCACCCCCCAATGGCCACTGCGGCCGGTGCACTGTGCTGATCCGAAGCCAGGAGCTAGGTGCTTCTCCTAGTCTCCCATGCGGGTGCAGGGCCCAAGCACTTGGGCCATCCTCCACTGCACTCCCGGGCCATAGCAGAGAGCTGGCCTGGAAGAGGAGCAACCGGGACAGAATCCGGAGCCCCTACCAGGACTAGAACCCGGTGTGCCGGTGCCGCAGGCGGAGGATTAGCCTAGTGAGCTGCGGCGCCGGCCTCATCAGTTCTGATCGATGCATCGGTCCGGTGGGGGCTGTGGGTTGAGGGGAGTCTGTGCAAATGTCTGTGCAGGCGTTGTGGGACGTCTCTGTGCTTGCCTCTCAGTCTTGTTGTGAATCTGCAGCACTTAAGAATGAAGTGTGTTTGAAACAGCGGCACGCGTGTGTGCGTGCTGTGCTTGTTTGTGGGTTCGATGCCTGGTCGATGCCAGGTCGATGCCCGTCTGTGTCCACAGCCTCACCCTAGCTGTGTCGCCATCATTAACAGGTTGAGTGGTTCCTCGCCCTTCATCCTTCTCTTGCAAGAACTATTTTCGTTACTTTGGGCTTTCTTCTCGCCCTGTAAATGTAAGGAGTCTGTCTATGTCTGTAAAGAAACTTCTGGGATTTTGAGAGGAACCACATTAACTGTGCAGGCGAGTCTGAAGAGAACTGACGTTTTTACTGTACTGCGTCTCCCATCCACGAACGTGGACGTCTCTCCATTTATTTGGGTCGCCTCCGATTTCTTTCCTAAGCATTTCATAATTTTCCACATACAGATTTGGTTCATTTTATTAGATTTATGAGTAACTATTTCATTTTCTTTGGAGCAATTACAGGCCTGAGTTGAACTGGCGGATCGGAGTAAACTTCCAGGAACCCGCGATGTTTACTGTAACACGAGGCGCGCGAGCCTCCCGGGCAGCGCTCTCGTCCCTGTGGGCTGCAGAGGAGCAGCCTGGGCCTGGGCCCTCGCTCGCCTGGCGACACAGAGCTCGTAGCCTGCGCTGGGCCGTCGTCTCCAGCGGGAACACAAGCATTCACAAGGCATAGACAATCAGAAAGAAATGACTTGACCACTACAAAAGTCAATACCAGCTACTATTAAGAACACTCATAAAGCAGGAGTTAATAGACATTTCCCTAATGAAGACTCCACTGTCACTCAGACGCTCCCAGCTCTTGAAGTTTAACCTCACCACCCGGGCATGCTGGAGCCACGCCCGTGCAAGCCACAACTTGACAAGCGTGCTCGCTGTGTGCATTTCGGTTAATATTTTGCAAGTGACATTGACTGCTGTGATGAAAAAGGGAAAGGAAAAGAAAGAAGAAAAAGAACAGAAGAGCAAAGAGGAGCTGGAGTGGAGGGAAGGGGGATCAGCACTGCAGCGCCCCGGGGGAAGCCGCAGCTTGGAGTGCCGGCCCCCGGCGCAGGAACGCAGCGCCAGCTCAGGGCCCGGCTGAGCCGCTTCGGATCCAACATTCTTGTTTTTAATTTTTTATTTTTTGACAGGCAGAGTGGACACTGAGAGAGAGAGAGAGACAGAGAGAAAGGTCTTCCTTTTCCGTTGGTTCACCCCCCAATGGCTGCTGCGGCCAGCGCGCTGCGGCCGGCACATTGTGCTCTGATCCAACATTCTTCTGATGCGCCTGGGAGAGCGGAGGACGGTGCCTCAAGCACTTGGTCCCTTGCCACCCATGTGGGACACCCTGCGGGAATTTCTGGCTCCCGGCTTTGGCCCAGCTCTGGCTGTTGCAGCCGTTCGGGGAGTGAGTTGGCAGATGAACGGGCTCTTTCTGCTTCGTCCTCTCTCTGTGTCACTCTACCTTGTAAATGTATAAATAAATGAGCCTTATAAAAAGACCATAGAAGGAATAAGAGAAAGCATTAAAAGAGGAGTGTGGGCCGGCGCCGCGGCTCAACAGGCTAATCCTCCGCCTTGCGGCGCGAGCACACCAGGTTCTAGTCCCGGTCGGGGCGCAGGTTCTGTCCCGGTTGCTTCTCTTCCAGTCCAGCTCTCTGCTGTGGCCCGGGAAGGCAGTGGCGGATGGCCCAGGTGTTTGGGCCCTACGCCCGCATGGGAGACCAGGAGAAACACCTGGCTCCTGGCTATGGAACAGCGCGGTGCGCCGGCCGCAGCAGCCACTGGGGGGTGAACCAACGGAAAAGGAAGACCTTTCTCTTTGTCTCTCTCTCAGTGTCCACTCTGCCTGTCAAAAAAAAAAAAATGCATGTTTAAAATACTTTATAGAAGTGACGTAACTGGACCTAACTGTAACCATCGGGCACAAAACTCCACAGCAGGAACCTTTCCAGGCTCTGCAGGCGCTGGTGGCGAAGCCCCAGGGCCCCTCTCAGAGCAGCAAAGCAGCACACAGTATTCTTGGCAATAATGTTTTTGTGATGCTATTGGTTATAATTTGAGTAAATTTTTAAGTTGGCAAAACGTTAGCCCTGTCTGCAGTTTTGTATTCACCAGCGACTAAGAAGCCCTTAGCAGGGTCCTTAAAAAGCCAGGAGGGAGCAAACCACGAGGCGACTCTGCACGGCTCTCCCGTCTGCCCCAAGCATTGCCAGCCTGTGGTTGGCGGAAGGCACCTCATGGAGCCTGCGGGTCCAGGCCCCCTGTCCGTCAGGAGAAGGCCATGGCTGCAGCACGCTCACAGCCCTGCAGCCCCAGGGCGTCGCACGCGCCTCCAGGCCGGGGCTCCTCTCTGGTTGTTGGCACACAGCAGCGGGTCGGGGAGAGCATCCACAGCGCGCTCACCGCCATGTTCGTGTCCGAGTCTGAGAACCTCAGGGGTCTTCTTGGCCTGCTGAGCCAGCTGCAGACAGCACCAGGAGCCCTGGAACACGGAGAGGTCCTCCTCGTGTTCAGCGGTGTCCAGCCACGATGGTCGGCTCCACCGCAGGGCCTCAGTCCTGGGGGGCACAGGATGTCGTCAGTCTGGGGCAGAGACACTTGCAACGAAGCCAGCAGCCTTCACTTGACTTGGTCAAGAGAATTTGGGGCCCCTGACTGGTCTACATTTGTTCCTGTCCCTCTAACTTATGAGAGAGAGAGAGAGAGAGAGAGAGAGAGAGAGAGAGAGAGAGATCCCACCCTCCTGTCCACTGATTCTCTCCCCAAATGCCCACAATGGATTGGATTAAATAGGAACTGGGGTGGGGTTGGAGCCAGGAGCCAGGAACTCAATCCGGGTCTCCTGTGTGGGTGGCAGGGACACAGCTCTTTGTGCTGTCACCTCCTGCGGCACAGGTCTGCTCTGCCGGGAATCTGGCCCGTGGAGCCAGAGCCGGGGAGTGGACACAGGAACCCCAATGCCGGGTGCAGGGATCTTGGCAGGCGTCCTGATGCAAGGCCACTTCCTTCTACCTTTCCAGCTCGGTGGAGTGCTATTCAGGGGTCTCCCTTCAGCACCGCCCCCAGGGCCGAGCGAGTGGGAAGCCACTGAGGGCTTGTGCAGGTTCTGGTCCGGCCACGCTCTGAGAGGCCTGTAGAAGCACGCAGGCTCCTTGCTCAGTCTCACGTTTGCCGGTGGCTTCTCTCGCACCAAGTGCACGCCAGGTTCTCGGGTTTCCACTGGACACTGGGAAGCGGAGCGCGGAGTGTGCTCTGGGGAATCCTCAGGACAGCAAGGAAGCCAATTTTTATTTTACTTTGTGTATTTTTGTTTTGCTTTTGTAGTGTTTGCAGATTTCCATGGTGCGAATACTCCATCAGCACTGACTGCAAGGTCCCTAGGCACCAGAGGTGGAACAATGGCTGGCGAGACTCCGAAGTGCTTGGCCCTGTTCTCTGGACAGTGCTGCCATCTACGTATTGCTTATCATCTCTCATCTGCTCTCACTCTATCATCTACCTACCCATCTATCATCTACCTATCCATCTATCATCTGTCTATCCATCTATCATCTACCTACCCATCTATCATCTACCTATCCATCTATCATCTGTCTATCATCTAGCCATCCATCTATCATCTGTCTATCCATCTATCATCTGTCTATCCATCTATCATCTATCTACCCATCTATCATCTACCTACCCATCTATCATCTACCTACCCATCTATCATCTAGCTATCCATCTATCATCTACCTACCCATCTATCATCTACCTACCCATCTATCATCTACCTATCCATCTATCATCTGTCTACCCATCTATCATCTGTCTATCCATCTATCATCTATCTACCCATCTATCATCTACCTATCCATCTGTCATCTGTCTACCCATCTATCATCTGTCTATCCATCTATCATCTATCTACCCATCTATCATCTACCTATCCATCTGTCATCTGTCTACCCATCTATCATCTACCTACCCATCTATCATCTACCTACCCATCTATCATCTACCTACCCATCTATCATCTGTCTATCCATCTACCATCTAGCTATCCATCTATCATCTGTCTATCCATCTATCATCTACCTACCCATCTATCATCTACCTATCCATCTATCATCTGTCTATCCCCTATCTACTAGGTTCTATCAGCTCTCCATCCTTCCATCCTTCCGTCTGCCCACCCAGCTGTGCCATGTGAGGCACAGTGCTGGTTTACCAGATGGACAGATGCTGTATACCCACACTGTGAATGGCTTGGTTTTTCTTATTTAGTGAGATCTCGTAGAAGTTTTCAAAAGTAAGTGAAAGGGGCCGGCCCTGTGGTGTAGTGGGTAAAGCTATTGCCTGTAGTGCTGGCATCCCATATGGGCGCCAGTTCAAGTCCCAGCTGCTCCACTTCTGATCCAGCTCTCTGCTATGGCCTGGAAAAGCAGTGGAGGATGGTTCAAGTCCTTGGGCCCCTGCACCTGCGTGGGAGACTCAGAAGAAGCTCCTGGCTCCTGGCTTTGGATTGGTGCAGCTCCGGCCATTGCAGCCAACTGGGGAGTGAACCAGCAGATGGAAGACCTCTCTCTCTCTCTCTCTGCCTCTTTGTAACTCTGCCTTTCAAACAAATAAATAAATCTTCAAAAAATAAATGAAAATGTCAACTTTTAGAGTATGACTCAATTTTATTTCATACTTAGGATTATTTAATTTTATATTATCATGGATTGACATGTCAAAAATGTGTGCACTGTGGGGTACAACATGTATCCATATGTGCATTCAATGTAAAGGGGTTGAAACAGGTGGATCAAGGCATGCGTCCCCGCACTTACCTGTTATGGAGAGACAGCTGAGGTTGAGTCTCCTGGCGCTTTGACTGCACAGTGAATCCCTGTGCGCTGCAGGCCCTGCACCATGCAGCAGACGCTGTCCAGCTGTTCTTCCAGGTTTCCAATCACGGTTTCTCCTTCCTTTTAAACGCTGCACACTATTCCATTGGGGATGCACACACGCGCACAGACACCACATTTTCTTTGACTATTCATCTATCCGTGGACGTGTAGGCGATGAGGATCCAACTCTACAGAAAGTATGCTGTGCATGTATGATCTATACACGTACGCATGTGAGATCTATACATGTACGCATGTGAGATCTATACATGTACACAGTATGATCTATACATGTACGCATGTGTGATCTATGCACGCACACAGTATGATCTATACATGCACGCAGTATGATCTATACATGTACGCATGTGATCTATACATGTACACAGTATGATCCATACATGCACACGGTATGATCTATACATGTACGCATGTATGATCTATACATGTACACAGTATGATCTATACATGTACGCATGTGATCTATACATGTACACAGTATGATCTATACATGTACACATGTATGATCTATACATGTACGTATGTGTGATCTATGCACGCACACAGTATGATCTATACATGTACGCATGTGTGATCTATACATGCACGCTGGAGTATTACTCAGCTGCAAAAAGAATACAATCTTGGCATGCTGGAACTGGGGACCGGCATGCTAAGTAAGAGAAGCCAGACACAGCAAGGCAAGCACTGTGTGTTTTCTCTCCTATGTGGGAGCTCCTATGTGGAGAGTATAATCCCTGTGGGGTGCCACGTCCCTGGGGAGTCAGCAGATACAATGTTTTCTTCCCTGGATTCCCCCATCTGCCGGACAATGCACTCTTCTTAACTCTATGCTGATTGCACGAATCTCACATTTTCAAGATAAAATAGTGTATCTGTGTGTAATGTCTACATATGGAGTGAATGTGGCAAAATGTTAAAATAGGTACGGGCTAAAATACATTTAAGAAATGTTTCTGAGGAGAAATAGGAGATGCTACACTGCACCTGTAAATATGTATAATTAGTCATGATAAAATATTTTTCATGTTAAGAAAACATAGGAACCTAAGCTGTAGTTAATGAATTTCTATCTGGTCATAATAAAATAGAGGGGGTAATATTTACTGTCCTACAAATCTAGGGGGTAACGGACTCTCTCCCTGCCCGAGGCCTGGAGGTGCTCGCAGAGGTGCGGCTGGAGCGCTCTGTGCACCTGCCCTGAGCTGTGGGCTTACTGCCCTGTGCCAGGAAGCCAGCCCAGCGTGGCCCGGGGCCGCGGAGACAAAGTAGAGCGGCAGGAGAGTCGTGACGTCAGCTTGTGCGAGCGGGAGCTGCAGAGAGAGCGCCGATCATCACCTGGCAGCCTCCCTGCTGGCCGAGTCCTGCATCCTCTGGGACTGCATGTCAGGAACCTCTGAAGCCGCAGAAGAACCAGGCAGAGGCCGAGCTGGACAGAGCCCAGGTGACACAGGCCGGGGATACTCAGCGATCCCTAGGTGGGCTGGGCCGCGGGGCCGTCCTCAGGCGTGGGCTGCACTGGCCCCGGACGATGGCCCTCTGCTTCCTCCCTACCCACCATCAAAAGCGAAGCTGAGACAAGCTCCCGGTTTGCTGAAGTTCTGAGTGATTGAATTGCGGGGCACAACACAGCCCTGGGGGTGTCCATCGTCCAAAAATGTGGAACGCATCGTGCCGGACATCCAGTCACAAGCGAGCAGAATGGGGGCAAAAATCCAACCCCCCCACCCCCGGGTCAACAGGAACTGATGGGAACACGGACCACACGGGTGACAGCGATTGTAGGCAGACATGTAACAGCTTATGGAAATGTGTTCCAAATGTTCAAGAACGCAAAGCAAGCATGACCGTGCTAATGACAGCAAGGGCTGTAAAAATACCCGGTCCAGCTTTAGAGAGGAAACTCTGAGTTCCAGACAAGGAGAGCTCCATGGGATGGGATTAGCAGGACAGAAGCTCGGGCCTTCGAGGAGGCTACACGGAACCTGCCCAAAGGGGACCCACGGAAGGACAAAGGCCAGGGCGTGGTGGCCAGGGTCCCAGAAGCAGAGGAAGAGAGAAAGGGAAAGAAATGGAGGGAGAAGCCGCCTTGGACAGCCGCGCCGATGCGGTGAGAGCTGCACCCCAGTTCCAGCAAGCAGGGCAGACCCCGAGTAGAACAAGCACACGGCAGCCTCATCGCAAGGCAGCTGCAAATCCGTGATGCACAGAGCACGCTAGGGGCTGGCGCTGGGCACAGTGGGTTAATCCTCTGCCTGCAGTGCCGGCATCCCATATGGGCGCCGGTTCCAGTCCTGGCTGCTTCTCTTCTGATCCAGCTCTCTGCTATGGCCTGGGAAAGCAGTGGAGGATGGCCCAAGTTCTTGGGCCCCTGCACCTGTGTGGGAGACCAGGAAGAAGCTCCTGGCTCCTGGCTTCAGATCTGCACAGCTCCAGCCATTGCGGTCATTTGGAGAGTGAACCAGTGGATAGAAGACCTCTCTCTCTCTGGCTCTACCTCTCTCTGTAGCTCTGCCTTTCAAATAAATAAAATAAATTTTTTTTTAAAAGTTGCCAGCCTGTCTTCTATCTATGCATTTTATTTAATTCTTTTTGGTCAAAGATGAAGGCAAATACATACCTCTCCGGGGAGCTCAAAGACTTGGAGACGCCGCTCCCAGCCAGCGGGCACTGGCGAGTGATTCAAGCACGAGGGGACGGACTCGGGATGGGACAGCGCGGAGATGGGAACGCGCACAGAGGTGCGGAGCACGCCCACATGGTCTCCCGCTTCAACGCGCAGCGTGAGGCCGAGAGATGCATCTCATGCAGGCACCGGAGGATGGGGGAAGAGCGTCGCCGCGTCTCCACTTGAGGCCTCGTGGGTGAAGGCGGCTGCGAGGCGCACGGGCGTGTCCAAAGGCTCCGGGCGGGTGGAGTGAGAGGGTGCTGGGTGGGCCGCCGGCTCCAGTCCAGCTGTGCGGGGATCTCACGCCCCACACCAGTCCTGGCCCTGCTCTCCATCCCAGCCTCCGGCTAGCGCTCACCCGGGCCGGCAGCGCTGATGGCTCAGGGAGCTGGACCCCTGCACCCACGGGGGAGGCCTGGACTGAGGTCCTGGCTCCAGGCTTTGCGCCCCTGACCCCGCCCTGGCATTTGCAGGTATCTGGGGAGGGAACCAGCAGATAGGAGATCTTTCTCCTCTCTCTCTCTCTCTCCCCCTCTCTCTCCCTCCTCTCTCTCTGCCGTCTCCCTTTCTTTCCAACAAAATGATGAATAAATCAATAAAATTAAAATATTTTATTGTAGTGCAGAAGCAGTGTTGAAGTCCATGCAGAGTGCGGTCGTGGTTCCTGTTTTACACGGACTCTGACGTCCTCCGGGAAAGCATCCACACAGAGGCCCATAGCAAGGCAAGCAGGTTCAGGCCAACGAGGCCGTGACAGGGAAGGCAGAATCAGAACACATCGCTCGACTGCGACAGAAGTGAGGAAGGCAAAGGAAGCCAGCAAAAAGGAAGCGGCGGGTAAAGAGAGAACGAATAGCAAACGTTAGATTGGAACTAAATCCTACCCGATTGGGTTATGCATATGGCACACACTCCTAGTGAATTATGTGCAGAAAGCGAGCTCCAACACCACGCTCTCTGTACAAGCCTGCTTTGAATGTAAAATCCAGGTGGGTTAAAAGTACGGGAGGGAATGCGGGAAACAGAAAAGATCGCTTCCTAACCATGAGGGGTGTCAGGCTGTGCCGCTCAGCAGGGCTTGGGGGGCGGCTCTGTATGGGCGCCGACTTCCCCAGTTCCGGGGCTGGGAGGTGTGGATCGGGGCTCCGCTGGTTTGCTTGTCTGGTCGGGTGGCCGTCTGCTTCTGTGACCGCATTAGCCCTCAGACCCTGCCCGCCCTTGCACCTGCTCTGAGCGGTCACCACCCCACCCACAGACCCTGCCCGCCCTTGCACCTGCTCTGAGTGGTCACCACCCCACCCACAGACCCTGCCCGCCCTTGCACCCCTGGCTCTGAGTGGTCACCACCCCACCCACAGACCCTGCCCGCCTTTGCACCTGCTCTGAGTGGTCACCACCCCACCCACAGACCCTGCCCGCCCTTGCACCTGCTCTGAGTGGTCACCACCCCACCCACAGACCCTGCCCGCCCTTGCACCCGGGGCTCTGAGTGGTCACCACCCCACCCACAGACCCTGCCCGCCTTTGCACCTGCTCTGAGTGGTCACCACCCCACCCACAGACCCTGCCCGCCCTTGCACCTGCTCTGAGTGGTCACCACCCCACCCACAGACCCTGCCCGCCCTTGCACCCGGGGCTCTGAGTGGTCACCACCCCACCCACAGACCCTGCCCGCCCTTGCACCTGCTCTGAGCGGTCACCACCCCACCCACAGACCCTGCCCGCCCTTGCACCCCTGGCTCTGAGTGGTCACCACCCCACCCACAGACCCTGCCCGCCCTTGCACCCGGGGCTCTGAGTGGTCACCATGCCACCCACAGACCCTGCCTGCCCTTGCACCTGCTCTGAGTGGTCACCACCTCACTCACACATCTGTCTTGTTCTCTGGACCGTGCTCTCCAAAGGCAGCTGGAGATGACCGGTGTCTGCGATCTCGGCGCAGGGCGCAGAGCTGTCATTTATCAGGTGAGCCACCGGATGTGCCTAGGAAACGCCTGCTCATCCACGGGTCCTGGGGCTGAGAACTGCGGGGAGTCGCTCGTTTTAATAACCCACCCCTTGGAAACAGTGCTTCTCACCATGGTTACTGTTGCTGTGGTCACCATATTGTCAGAATATGGAATTACTCTGTACTCAAACAGCGCAGTCCACCCTCATGCTGTCAGTGTGACGTGCATAACTGTAACATTGAACCCATAATCGCTAAGTGGCACTGTATTTGCTTTTCCATTTGCATGATTTTTTTTAAAGATTTATTTGTTTATTTGAAAGAGTTAAAGAGAGAGAGGGAGAGAAAGATCTTCCATCCACTGGTTCGCTCCCCCAGTGGCTCCAGCAGTGAGAACTGAACCTGGCTGAAGCCAGGAACTCCATCCGGGTCACCCATGTGGGTGACAGGGCCCCAGTCCTGGGGCCATCTTCTGCTTTCCCGGCGCGTCGGCGGGGGGCTGGATCAGAAGGGCAGCAGCTGGGACTTGAACTCTCTCTTATGGGATCTGGCAGCACAAGCAACAGCGTGACCCGCTGTGTGGCAACACCTGCCTTCCCCGCCTCGCCCCTCCCCTGCCCCGCACTGATGGTGTTGAGACTGCAGGTATGTGCAAGGCTCCACGCGTGTGCAGGAGAGACCGAGAAAGTCCTGCCATCCTGGAACGAATGCGAGGCCTTGCACGGGCAGGAGGCAAACCCAGCAAGGTTTTTATTTTATTTTTTTTATTTTTATTTTTAATTTTTTTTGACAGGCAGAGTGGACAGTGAGAGAGAGAGACAGAGAGAAAGGTCTTCCTTTTCTGTTGGTTCACCCCCCCCCCCCCCCATGGCCTCTCTGGCCGGCGCACTGTGCTGATCTGAAGCCAGGAGCCAGGTGCTTCTCCTGGTCTCCCATGCGGGTGCAGGGCCCAAGCACTTGGGCCATCCTCCACTGCACTCCTGGGCCACAGCAGAGAGCTGGCCTGGAAGAGGAGCAGCCGGGACAGAATCCGGCACCCCGACCGGGACTAGAACCCGGTGTGCCGGAGCCGCAGGTGGAGGATCAGCCTAGTGAGCTGCAGCGCCGGCCTACCCAGTGAGGTTTGCGGACTGCCTGGATCTAAAACGCTTTCCCCAGTCCATTGCACACCCACTGGGGAAGAGCAGAAACTGCCCTGGTTGAGATCTTTAAGCAAAACCTCTGAGAGCTAAACCCAGGGTCGCCCCTTAGACGGCTGAAAAAACGACAGAATTTAAAGTCACTCAGCCCGGACATCAGTGCCGCACAGCAGGGAGACAGGGTCCCCGGAGCTGGTCCTCTGCCCGTGGGCGACCAGGGGGGATCCGCAGGGAGCTGCTGCCACGATGCACTGTCCACAGTGTCCAGCGCTCAGCAGTGACCACCAACACGAGGCATTCAAGGAAACAGGACCTGTGACGCGCGCGTGGGGAAGTACTGAGGCAGTGGGCGGCTGGGGGTTGCACTTAGTGAACAGGACGTCAGCTGCTGCAGGTTCGTCAGCAGAAACAAAGAAAACTGTGTGCAGGGAAGGAGGGGGAAGCACGGAAATGACGCTTCATCCCCGCGAATGTCAGACTCTGCGGTTACGGGAATCTTAGAAACACAGTGGCTCCAGCGGAACGTCTGCTAGGGCCAGGCTTCGGTGGCAGAATTCGTGAAGTTGAAGACGGCCCAACAGAAACAGAAACGGGAACCTGAGGAGCAGGACACAGACAAAGCGCGAAGCCTCAGAAGCTGTGGGAAATCATAAAACACAGCAACGTGCCTGACAAATCCGAGAAGCCGAACAAGCTCTGAGTGGGATGAGCGGAGAGAGGCTCACCCGGGTGTCAGGACCAGGCTGCCAAAGGCCAGGAGCGAAGGAGCGCGCCCGCGGTGCAGTGGGAAAGCATCTCCTCCAGGGGACGTCCGCGGCGGCTCGGCAGCTCCTGGTGCCGCGCTGTGCAGGGCAGAAGGCAGGGGGACGGCGCGTCCCAAGGTTAAACAACAACCAGAATCCTCCCACCTGCAAACCCTGCGTCTAGTAACACTGTGCATCAACAGCAACACGCGGGAGGACCCACCGACAGCTGACCTGTCATCAAATAAAGGAGGTGACGTCGTGAGTGACATCACGAATGACGTCACAGGCTAGCACGAGGCCACGTGAAGCAGCAGTGTGGCCAAGCGACTGCTGAGGGCAACGTGGCAGGTGACACAAGCACGCGCCATCTTTTGCTCTTTGTGAAAGAAAATCAATACAATAATAACTACACACGTACATTGTTGTGTTTATAAAATATACGTATGTGACACTCACGGGTACATATGAGTATGCAAAGGACATGGACAGACAGCACAGGACACAGGAAGGAAACGGAGTTGCGCCGGAGCAGACACTGTGTGGGGATTTAGGCTGCGGTTCTCGTAGCTGAGGGTCCATTGTGGCATTACTGGTAACAGCCCGAGTCTGAGGCAACCAAGTGCGCACCAGCTGAGATACAGGTAAACAAACACAGCTTAGCCACACAGTGGAGGGTCACACACACACAAGGAAGGAGGCACTGAGTTAAGGTTCAGTGAGACGGACCGTAGGGGCACGTGCTGTCTTGTTCCAGTCACGTGAACTTAAACACAGGTGTATCCACAGAGACACAGTAGCCTGACGTGAACGAGGGGCTGGTGTTGAGGGAGAAATAGAGCGGGGTTTCTATGGGTAAAGGTTTTCTTTTCAGGATGATATAAGTATTTTGGAATTAGATAGTAGCAACGGGGGCTGGCGCTGTGGCGCAGTAGGTTAATCCTCCGCCTGCGGCACTGGCATCCCATATGGATGCCGGTTCTAGTCCCGGTTGCCCCTCTTCCAGTCTAACTCTCTGCTGTGGCCCGGGAGTGCAGTGGAGGATGGCCCAAGTGCTTGGGCCCTGCACCTGCATGGGAGACCAGGAGAAGCACCTGGCTCCTGGCTTCGGATAACGCAACTCTGGCCGTGGTGGCCATTTGGGGAATGAACCAGCAGATGGAAGACCTTTCTCCCCCTTTCTCTGTCTCTCCCTCTCACTGTCTGTACCTCTACTTCTCAAATAAATAAATAAGATCTTTAAAAAAAAGAGTTCGCATCCTGAAAGCATTCCCCAGCCTCAGGAGAATGTGCTTGGGAACGTACAGCATCTGCAAAAAAAGAAAACGCAGCGACGGCTGCAAACTGACGCAGCCGAGGTCCTGAGGGCAGGCGTTAGGGCACGCGAGTCGCATTTAATGGAACAGCAATCTTCCTCCTGGTCTCCCGTGCATCGCGTCGTCACTGTGTCCCACATCATATGTGTGTTTTATGATTTTGAAAATGTTGGTTGCTCTGTATCATTACTGAACGGTTGGCCGCTGCTGTGGCGCAGTGGGTTAACGCCCTGGCCTGCAGTGCCGACATCCAATGTGGGCGCCGGTGCTAGTCCCAGCTGCTCCACGTCTGATCCAGCTCTCTGCTGTGGCCTGGGAAAGCAGTAGAAGATGGCCCAAGTCCTTGGGTCCCTGCACCCACGTGGGAGACCCGGAGGAAGCTCCTGGCTCCTGGCTTTGCATCAGCTCAGCTCTGTCCATTGCAGCCATTTGGGGAGTGAACAAGCAGATTGAAGACCTCTCTCTCTCTCTCTCTCTCTGCCTCTCCTCTTTCATTCTTCCTCTGCCTCTCTGTACCTCTGCCTTTCAAATAAATAAGTAAACCTTTAAAAAAACTGTGGAAACCAGAGACACAGAAAACAGAAAACAATGGAGAAAATCAGCTCATTTCTGTGAAGAGAGAAAAGGAACTGACTCGTCTCTGGCTGGCCTGACCTGGTGAAGAAGAGAGGTGACAAAGTACAGGGGGAAATAAACAACTCTGAGAATACAGTGCGAAGGTTACTTATAGCTTTCTGCCAGCAAATTAGCTTAGACTAAATGGCCCATTTCTTAGAAAGACACAAATTACTAAAATTGACTCAAGAACACAAGAAAATATGAATATTCCCATAACAAATGAAAGGATTGAGTTAGTGATTAATTGTGTTTCCATGAGTTTGAGCCTGGGGTCAGATGTCTGTCCTTGTGAAATGTAGCAATGTTTAAAGAAGAAATACGGCGACAGCTAACAAGCGGCCACCAAGGGGGGAAGCGGATAAATCGTCCACGATCCTAGGAGGCCTGATGAAGACACCATAAGAAAAGAAAACTGTCCAACGCTTTCCACAATGAAAATCAGAGCAAATACTCTCAGTAAAATACTATAAATAATCATATTCAACAGAATACGAAAGTACCTAATGTATATGTATATATATATATCCATGCAGTTTAGCATCTACAAACATTTTATTACATTAGTAGAAAAAAGCTCAAAAAACACGTCAACAGGAAAATAAACAAACTGGGAATTTTAAAAATGTGCACTTAATTCTATGCAAATATATTTGAAAATGTGGATCGAATATGTGAATTAGAAAGTATAGTTGCCCAGAGAGTTAGAAAAGTTGGACAGATTCATGGTCAATTTAAAATCAACATCTGTCCCAAAGAACCTCAGAGGGATTATAGCACACCTGGACATTAGGCAACGTTAATGGTAGTTATAAAATGAGAACAAGAAATCATTTAGAATTTTTTTGGCTGAAACCAAGAGCCCAGGAACCAGGAACTCCACCCGGGTCTCCCACGTGGGTCCCAGGGGGCATGTCCGAGGCGTTCCCGGGCGCACTGGCCAGGAGCTGGCTCAGACGCGCAGTAGCCGTGACTGGCTCCCCCACTCCGGTATGGGATGCCAGCATTGCACGCGTCAGCTTAACCTGCTGTGCCACGATGCCCGCCCCAAAACATGAGGTTTTAGCAAGCGTGCAGTGGAGGAGCGCTGTTGGCCTAGGAGCCACTCAGACACCGTCACCAATCTGACTTCTTCAAAGAGTTAATAAAAATAAGACTACGACACCTGCGGGATGGTCACACACCTCCTATGGCAAAGAGTGTTTCCTGGACATCAGCTGACCGCCTAGAAAAGGACAGAGAAACCCTCCAGAGGGAAGTATACGGGGCGTGAGCGGCCAGTTCACAGCACAGACTTGGCACTGGGGTCGATCTGACTCAGAGGAGAAAGCCTTTCCTGTTTTAAGAGATCAACAAAATTAGAAAACACGCACAACCAACTTCGTCTCCCGTCCAGGCTGCTGGGTTTTCCGTGGAGAGTCACCTGGGCGCACCTGTTCCCGGGGAGTGTGGGCTGCCCGCTGACCTTGTCTCTCGCGGTAGGTCAAGGTAGACAATACTGTTTTGTGGCCTTTTCCCAGGGCATGTGTTTTTCGGCCGTAGCGTTTATTACACATCTGAATGTACCTGCCGATTCGTGCAACTGAAACCCCTCTGTACGAAGTCCGCTGAGGCAAGGCCGCAGTGTGGAGGGAGCCCAGAGGAAGGAGGCTTTGCCGCCCCAAGGCAGGACGCTGTGGGCGAGAGGACTCGATGTGGGGCGGCCACTCTCGCTGGCACAGAGGGACACATGGGCCTCAGAGCTGGCTGGGCCCCCTCCTGGAGGTGCTGGTTCCCCCGTCCTGCCTTGAAGGGGCTGGGGTCTCTGCCTTCCCTCTGTCTCCCACAGAGATGCTGCCATCCCCTTGGGCAAGCTCCTGGCCGGGCCCTGAGCTCGACCTGGCCACCCACAGCATCTGCTCCCCGGCGACTCTGTCGCCTGGGCAGGACGTGCCCTCGCTCTCCAAGCCTTGCCTGTTGCAGTGCCCACGTGGGGACGTCCACGGTCCTGCTTGCCCTGGGCTGGGCTGTGGGTGGAGTTTCCAGGAGCCACAGTCACGGGCGGCAGCTCACGGTTCAGTGGGGCAAGAGCCTTCCTCGCCCTGGCCCTGGCGAGACCGGCTGCGCCGTGCGTACTGGGGACCACCAGACACAGCGCTGGTCCCTCCAGAGCTAGCTTTACACCCGTGGGTGAGGACGTCGCCTTGGGGCCTGGCACGCCCTTCTACAGGGAGAGTCTACCACTGGTCTGTCCCATTGTGAGGAAACCTGAGGTCTGCCCTTGTGCACCGCCTCTCCTCGTTCCGCCGCCTGCTTCTCTCCTGGGAGCTTCCTTGCCTGCTGAGCCCAGGATCAGAACCTCTGGGTCACCTGCGCCCACAGCCCGCCGGGATCCACTGTCATCACGGAGCCTGTAAGCTTTTTATTTTTAGATTTCCTTAGGGGGCTGGCGCTGTGGCTCACTAGGCTAATCCTCTGCCTGCGGCACTGGACTCCAAGTTCCAGTCCTGGCTGGGGTGCTGGATTCTGTCCCAGTTGCTCCTCTTCCAATCCAGCTCTCTGCTGTGGCCCGGGAAGGCAGTGGAGGATGGCCCAAGTGCTTGGGCCCTGCACCCGCATGGGAGACCAGGAGAAGCACCTGGCTCCTGCCATCGGATCAGTGCGGTGCGCTGGCTGCAGCGTGCCGGCCTCGGCGGCCATTGGAGGGTGAACCAAAGGCAAAAAGGAAGACCTTTCTCTCTGTCTCTCTCTCACTGTCCACTCTGCCTGTCAAAAATTAAAAAAAAATTAATAAAATAAAATAAAATAAAATAATAAAAACAAAACAAATATTTTGCCCAGGGCGTGGGCATTTGGCCTAGTGGCTAAGACAATGGCCGGTTAAGATGTCCGTACCCCATACGGATTTGAGTCCAAGCTCCACTCTCAGTGTTAGCTCCTTACGAACGCATACCCTGGGAGGTGGCAAAAATGGCTAAGTCGTTGGGTCCTTGCTACCCACATGGGAGACCTGGATTGAGTTCCAAGCTCCCAGCTCCAGCTCTGGCCCAGCACTGGGTTTGTGGGTATTTGGAGAGTCAACTAGCAGATGAGAACTTGTGCATTCCCTCTCTCTCTCTCTCTTGCTGTCTCTTTTCTTTCCCTCTCTCCCTGTGTATGTCTGTGTCTGCCTCATAAATAAATAAGTAAATAAATATTTATTTCAAGAATCTTCCCTCCTTTCACTGGATTGTTTGCCTTCTTGCTATCACCCTTGTACATCCCGGCTTCTTATTAAATACATGTATTCCCGGGGCCGGCACGGTGGCGTGGAGGGTAAAGCTGCCACCTGCAGGGCTGGCATCCCATATGGACACCAGTTCATGGCCTGGCTGCTCCACTTCTGATCCAGCTCCCTGCTAATGCACCTGGGAAAGCAGTAGAAGATGGCCCAAGTGCTTGGGCCCTGCACCCACGTGGGAGACCAGGGACGCCCAGTGAACCTTCCCGGCGTGCGATGAGTGGTCGCCGGGTGACCTGAGCCTGCACTTGTTTCCTACACAGGACTTCTCCTAATGCTGGCAAGAGAAGCCAGAACTCCCTCTGCGTTTGTCATCCCATTGCTTCCATGGCATTTGTGTGCCGAAGCAGAAGCCATGGCGGTGACAGGGAAGTGGAAGACAGAATTGGGGGTGATCTCACACAATTCAAATTTCCTGCCATAGATTCTGTTGCCCTGGGCAACAGTCAGTTCCCTGTTCCCAGGTCAAGCGAAGTGGACTGTACTTGCTGGAGTCACTGGCAGGAGCAGAAATGGACCCAGGGACTTGAGGACGTGGTCCTTAGGTTCCTGCCACTCATTCATTCACCCACTCACTCACTCATCCCATCAATTCCACACTCACCTGCCAGGCCCTGGGGCCACCAGTGCTTCTCGTGGCCCCCAGGCACGCGGTCAGTGCGCACATGGCTCTGGGAGCCTCCTGCTGTCTCGGGCGCCTGCGTCTACGTGCAGGCAGCGAGGGCAGGCGTGGCTGGCCCACAGCGCCTATCTGATGGCCGCTCCCGTTCTGCCTGTGCGTGGATTCCTTAGAGATGACACAGTCTCGGCTCCGGGGTTTCTAGATGGAATCTGTGTTTGTTTATTTGTTTGTTCCCACACTGGAGTCTGAGCCTCCGCTCTGACCTACTTTTGAAAACTCCCCAGGGTGCGGGAGACGGAGAAGGCCACTCAGATGCAGTGCGCGGTGCCGTGCTGTGCTCTTGGCCGGGAAGGCGTCCAGGCTGGGGGTTGGGCGGAGCTGGGGTCAGCTCCTGCTCGGCCTCCGCCTGTGGCTGGGCCCAGGGCCACGTGCCTCCACTGCCTCAGCTGCAAGATGGCTGCTTTGAACAAGCTCCCCCCCGGCTGGTGGGCCTCTGCCCTGGGCCTCTGCCGTGGGCCTCTGCCGTGGGCCTCTGCCATGGGCCTCTGCCCTGGGCCTCTGCCATGGGCCTCTGCCATAGGGTCTCTGCCATGGGCCTCTCCCGTGGGCCTCTGCCCTGGGCCTCTGCCGTGGGCCATGGGCCTCTGCCATGGGCCTCTGCCCTGGGCCTCTGCCGTGGGCCTCTGCCGTGGGCCGTGGGCCTCTGCCATGGGCCTCTGCCCTGGGCCTCTGCCGTGGGCCTCTGCCGTGGGCCGTGGGCCTCTGCCCTGGGCCTCTGCCGTGGGCCTCTGCCGTGGGCCGTGGGCCTCTGCCGTGGGCCTCTCCCGTGGGCCTCTGCCATAGGGTCTCTGCTGTGGGGCCTCTGCCGTGGGCCTCTGCTGTGGGCCTCTGCCATAGGGTCTCTGTGGTGGGGTCTCTGCTGTGGACCTCTGCCATAGGGTCTCTGCCGTGTGGTCTCTGCGGTGGGGTCTCTGCCGTGGGCCTCTGCTGTGGGGCCTCTACCACGGGCCTCTCCCGTGGGCCTCTGCCGTGGGCCTCTGCCATGGGCCTCTGCCATAGGGTCTCTGCCCTGGGCCTCTGCTGTGGGCCTCTGCCATGGGCCTCTGCCATGGGTTTCTGTGCCTGGAACACCAAATGCCATGCCCCACACTCTGCATTCAATACGCATTTGTCTTTTTGCTCTCTTGACGCGGGCTTATTTGAGCCAGCCAGTGGGGAGGAAGTGGCAAGGAACCGTGACCCAGGGGACAACGGGCCCTCAGTGCACAGGAGAGGGGCCCGGGACATGGTTCCTTGCCGCTCTCCCGCTCCCGTGTACAAGATAGGGAGGTGGGGCAGGCGTTTGGAGCTTCCGACTCTGCTTGGCCTGAACGCGTCCCTTTTCTGGGCGCCTGCTTCGGGCTGTGAGACAGGCTGGGCTGGGAGTCTGCGTCCAGGGTCTGGGCGCCTGCTTCGGGCTGTGAGACAGGCTGGGCTGGGAGTCTGCGTCCAGGGTCTGGGCGCCTGCTTCGGGCTGTGAGACAGGCTGGGCTGGGAGTCTGCGTCCAGGGTCTGGGCGCCTGCTTCGGGCTGTGAGACAGGCTGGGCTGGGAGTCTGCGTCCAGGGTCTGGGCGCCTGCTTCGGGCTGTGAGACAGACTGGGCTGGGAGTCTGCGTCCAGGGTCTGGGCACCTTCTTGGGGCTGTGAGACAGGCTGGGCTGGGAGTCTGCGTCCAGGGTCTGGGCGCCTTCTTGGGGCTGTGAGACAGGCTGGGCTGGGAGTCTGCGTCCAGGGTCTGGGCGCCTTCTTGGGGCTGTGAGACAGGCTGGGCTGGGAGTCTGCGTCCAGGGTCTGGGCGCCTGCTTCGGGCTGTGAGACAGGCTGGGCTGGGAGTCTGCGTCCAGGGTCTGGGCGCCTTCTTGGGGCTGTGAGACAGGCTGGGCTGGGAGTCTGCGTCCAGGGTCTGGGCGCCTGCTTCGGGCTGTGAGACAGGCTGGGCTGGGAGTCTGCGTCCAGGGTCTGGGCGCCTGCTTCGGGCTGTGAGACAGGCTGGGCTGGGAGTCTGCGTCCAGGGTCTGGGCGCCTTCTTGGGGCTGTGAGACAGGCTGGGCTGGGAGTCTGTGTCCAGAGTCTGGGCGCCTGCTTCGGGCTGTGAGACAGGCTGGGCTGGGAGTCTGCGTCCAGGGTCTGGGCGCCTGCTTCGGGCTGTGAGACAGGCTGGGCTGGGAGTCTGCGTCCAGGGTCTGGGCGCCTTCTTTGGGCTGTGAGACAGGCTGGGCTGGGAGTCTGCGTCCAGGGTCTGGGCGCCTTCTTGGGGCTGTGAGACAGGCTGGGCTGGGAGTCTGCGTCCAGGGTCTGGGCGCCTTCTTGGGGCTGTGAGACAGGCTGGGCTGGGAGTCTGCGTCCAGAGTCTGGGCGCCTGCTTCGGGCTGTGAGACAGGCTGGGCTGGGAGTCTGCGTCCAGGGTCTGGGCGCCTTCTTGGAGCTGTGAGACAGGCTGGGCTGGGAGTCTGCGTCCAGGGCTGCCTGTTCCCCACGCACCTGCGCAAGGCCCAGGCTCGTGGCTGCTGTGGTTTCCCAGGTGCCCAGGCGTCATCCTCTCCCTGGAATGACAAGGCACGGAGGCACCAGGAGCTTTTCCTGAGCCGGCAGCGAAGGCACCATCACTGGACTGGGCGGCTAGGCTGTTGTGAGCCACAGGGGAGGCTGGGTGTCGGTCAAGCCGCTGCTGGACAGTTCCAGGAGGAAGATGGGGTGCAGAAGATGCCCTACGCCCTGGAGGGTGTCTGTGGAGAGGGAAGCACCTTTAGGAAGAGAGAGTCCAGGCCTGAGCCGGAGCAGGGGAGTGGGGAGTGGGGAGGGCAGAGAGCAGGGAGAGGAGCCCCCGGTGGCCCAGCCAGGCCTGCACAGCGCAGCCTAGAGCCAGTCTGGGAGAGCAGTCTCAAGCTGGGGGGTTCACGGGCCCCTGTGTGTGTTTCCTTCCCTGTGCTCCCATGGAGGCTGAGAATCCTGAGTGGAGCCCAGGCTGTGCCAATGCTGCAGCCCAGCCTGCAGGGCCTGGAGCTATGGGGGCTGGGGTGGGCGCCGAGCAGCACACAGGCTCTGCTGGCCCAGGCTGGAGCAGGGCACCTGCACTCTGTTCACCTGGAGCTTGGGGTCCCAGGGTTGTCTTGTAGGACAGGTGTGCTGGTGATAAATAATTTGTTTCCCTTTTCCTGTAAATACCTGGATTTCCTTTTGTTCCAGAAAGAGGCCCTGTCTGGGTGCAGGACTGGGGGCTGGAGGTCCGCTTCCTTCTGCTCTCGGGTTTGACGGGGCATCCACCACCTCTGACCTATTTTTTCCTTCCGTGAAGAGACCCCTTTCCCTGTTGTTTCCAAGTTGTTTTCACCTTTAATTTTCAGGATTGCAATGGTGGCGTTCCTAGATGTGGATATATTCTTTTTTTTTTTTTGACAGGCAGAGTGGACAGTGAGAGAGAGAGACAGAGAGAAAGGTCTTCCTTTGCCGTTGGTTCACCTTCCAATGGCCGCTGCGGCCGGCGCACCACGCTGATCCGAAGCCAGGAGCCAGGCGCTTATCCTGGTCTCCCATGGGGCAGGGCCCAAGCACTTGGGCCATCCTCCACTGCACTCCCGGGCCATAGCAGAGAGCTGGCCTGGAAGAGGGGCAACCGGGACAGAATCTGGCGCCCCGACTGGGACTAGAACCCGGTGTGCCGGCGCCGCAGGTGGAGGATTAGCCTGTTGAGCCACGGCACCGGCTGCGGATATATTCTTATTCACCCCCTTTGGGGCTCATGTAGCTTCTTCATCGTGCAGGTTTGCAGCTCCTGGGAGACGTGCGGCTGCTGCTAGGGGAATGCTGGGTGCCCATCCTCTCATGTCTCCCCGCCAGGGAGTCCCCACACGCACAGGTCCCGGAGGCTCTGTCTTTGCATTCGGCCCCTGCTGCTCAGAGTGGTGGCGCCTTTCTGAACGGCGTCCCCAAGGCTGGCAGCACACGACCCTCCCGCCTGCCTCCCACATGCAGGGGACTTTGCCACGCTGTGCACCTGAGGCCTGGACAGAAAGGCGCCCGTCTGCTCGCCGCCTGCTGTCTCAGTAGTGTTGCCATAAGCAACGCTTCTGCTTTTACCTAAGACCCACAATGCCCTGCAGCTTCTTTGCCTTAAAAGTTAGCTGTGTTAAAGAATGCCATAGTGAAAATGCTTTATAATCATATACATATTATTGATTTTTAAAAAGATGTATTTAGTTATTTGAAAATCAGAATTACAGAGAAAGAGAGAGGGAGAGATGCACCCACATACAGAGCGAGACATAGGTCTTCCACCCGATGGTTCACCCGCTGCATGGCCACAGCAGCCAGGGCTGGGCCAGGCTGGAGCTGGGAGCTTCATCGGGGTCTCCCACGTGGGTGCAGGGGCCCAAGCCCTTGGTCCATCTTCTGCTGATTTCCCAGGCACATTCACAGGGAGCTGGATCAGAAGTGGAGCAGCTGGGACTCGAACTGGCGCTGATATGGGATTCTGGGCTGCAGACTGCAGCTTAAACCCCTGTGCCATAGCGCCAGCCCTAATAATTTCTTGTGTTCTTTATTGTATTGTATTTATAATATAGAGTGCTATATTATTATATATAATATTACGTAAGGAATCCTTCTGGGATTCCTTAATTTCCACCTGACATCTTCCTTCACTCTGGTGATGATACGTTCTTTCAGCTTTCTGCTTTTCCAAATTAAAAACAGTGCCTTCATCCTGTAAAGTTTTTGCTGAAATTCTAGACTGATCTTTGTTTCACTGTGACTTTGACCGCTGAAGGTCCTGACCCGTAAGTCTCCAGTCTGCATGGTTTGTGAGGGCCATCTCAGGAACCAGCAGGGCCAGGTGGGCAAGGTTCTGTGTGCCCGGGGCCGTGTCGGGGCGTCCAGGGGCAGCGAGGCTGGGCCGAGCTCCGGCGCAGCGCCATGTACAAATGCACCCGCGGGGCTGGGATCCATCCCGTTCCTCTCCGCCAAGTGCAGCCGAAGCGCGTAGACACGACGTGGCCCTGCCGTGGGAGGAGTGAGGGCCTGGCCGGGCACCCAGGGCCGGAGGAGCAACACAGGAGCCTGGTGTCCCCCAGTGCCTCTGCCCACTGCCACGGCATGGCCTGCACCGCCACACAGCACCAGGCGGCACCCAGGTGTGGGTTCTGTTCACGCTCCTCCCATCGGCTCTAAAAGCAGCCTGGATTGGTGCTTTCTGCTCCTGCTGGTGCCAGAAATGTGGCTCTGGGCCCCGCTGGCACCGGTGGTGCTCCCCACCCCCACTCCACCCGCGCACAGGGAGGAGTCAACACCTCAGTTCTGCGTGAAGTGGGTCAGGGGACCTCCCCTTGAGGGCGGCTGAAGGCGGCTGTCCCAGCAGAAGGGGAACAGACACAGACGCCCGGACGTCCCAGTGGGGGAAGAACCACGGAGTCTGGACCACGTGTGGCAGGCTTCCCTGGAGAGTCTCTGAGGATTGATGACCGAAGCAAAAATCCCAGCACAGAGTGAGGTGGCGCTCCGTGTCTACGCTGACGGCCCGCTCCAGTGGGGTCGGGGTCTGGGGCCCGCGTTTCTGGGAGCCTGTGGGAGCAGAGGCCCCGAGAGAGGCCTGCGCAGGTGGAGCCAGGCCTGTGCCGGAGAAACCAACCACACGAGGATCCTTGCCGAAGACTGTGGGTCCCGCGGGGCGGGGGCGGGAGCTCCAAGACAGCTGGAGGGTTTGCCGCTGAGTGACACGGGAGGACGATGAATCCAAGAGCAGAGGGTTTAGGATTTCACACGCCAAGGTCGTGGATCGGTCACTCGTGCACCTGCACGGAGCTTCCTTCGTGTCAGGCAGAACCGGCTTCTGTGCACGGACCACGAGCCGCTCTCCACACACTTGTGCACTGCTGATGCTTAGGCTGTTTCCAAGGTGTGAACTGACAGAGAGGCTGTAGCTCCTGGGAATGCTTGTGTGTGTGTGCATGCGCCTGTACACGTATGTGTCTGTACGTGTGTGCCTGTACATGTGTACCTGTGCATGTGTATGTGTGTGTCTGTACATGTGTACCTGTACATGTGTTATGTGCTTGTACATGTGTGTACCTGTACATGCGTACCTGTGCCCGTGCATGTGTGCCTGCACATGTGTGTCTGTATGTGTGTGCATGTACATGTGTACCTGTGCATGTGTATGTGTGCCTGTACATGTGTGTGTCTGTACATGTGTGTCTGTACGTGTATGTGCCTGTGCATGTGTGTGTTACTGTACATGTGTACCTGTGCATGTGTATGTGTGCCTGTACATGTGTGTGTCTGTACGTGTGTGCCTGTACATGTGTACCTGTGCATGTGTATGTGTGCCTGTACATGTGTGTGTCTGTACGTGTGTGCCTGTACATGCGTACCTGTGCCTGTGCATGTGTGCCTGCACATGTGTGTCTGTACGTGTATGTGCCTGTGCGTGTGTGTGTGACTGTACTTGTGTGCCTGTACATGTGTGTGTCTGTACGTGTGTGCCTGTACAAGTGTACCTGTGCATGTGTATGTGTGCTTGCACATGTGTGTGCCTGTACAAGTGTACCTGTGCATGTGTATGTGTGCCAGTGCATGTGTGCCTGCACATGTGTGCATGTACATGTGTACCTGTGCATGTGTATGTGTGCCAGTGCATGTGTGCCTGCACATGTGTGCATGTACATGTGTACCTGTGCATGTGTATGTGTGCCTGTACATGTGTGTGTCTGTACGTGTGTGCCTGTACAAGTGTACCTGTGCATGTGCATGTGTGCCTGTACATGTGTGTGCCTGTACATGTGTGTGCCTGTACAAGTGTACCTGTGCATGTGCATGTGTGCCTGTACATGTGTACCTGTGCATGTGTATGTGTGCCTGTACATGTGTGTGTCTGTACATGTGTGTCTGTATGTGTATGTGCCTGTGCATGTGTGTGTGTGTGTGGGTGACTGTACATGTGTGTATGTGTATAAAAAAAGAAGTTTTGAACTTTCCCTGGAAGGTTTTCATGGTGGTCTCCTTTGGAACACTCTTCCGACCGCCTGTAGCTATCTGGGGTAGTGTCTTCACTTCAACCCCAGTTGGCAGGTTCTTCTGTCCATCTCAGTGGCTCGAAGGGAACTAGACGAGGCTCGTGTGCGTGTGACCCTCGAAGTCAGATGCGAACTAGAGCGACAGCAGCACTCCCACGTCTCAGATGGGAGGGAGGCCTGCGGGTCCGGGCAGACAGAGCTGCTTGGGGAACTGGGGCAGGCAGTCTTCTGCTTCCTTCACTATTTTGAATGAGTTTATTTTGAAGTTTGTGTGCAAACTCTCTGAGGACGCAGCTTCATTTCGGTTGCTGGTAGCCGAGAGCAGGATCTACAGCTGCCCTGGAATCGTGTGTGACTTCACTGAAGATTACCGGCGCGGGGCAGGCGCGTGGTCAGCGGTCGGTGGGTTCCCGGTTCCAGCTTCCTGCCACGCGCACCCCGGCGGGGGAGGTGGAGCTCGGGTGTGTGGGTCTCTGACACCCACTGGCAGACCTGGAAGGAGCTCTAGGCTCCTTGTTTTAGCCTGGCTTGGTCCCCTGGCTGTTACCAGTACGTGAGGGGTGAACCAGGGAGATCTCTCTGTGTCTGTCTGTCTCTCTCTGCCTTTCAAATACATTTTTTAAAATGATTGTGAATTGCAAACTTGCTCAAAGGGGCCGGTCCCTGTTCTGTCCCCAGCAGAGCCTCGGCGCTCAGCGCGGGCAGACTCGGGACGGCAGCTGCTGGGCAAAGTGTAGAGTGGCATTCGTGTTGCTCTGACGACTCGCGATGCTGTCTTTGTCACCTTCACCCCCGGCAGGCCTGCGCCGACCCCTGATCTGTGGGCCAGGAGCCTGCTTGGTCCTTGTGGCGTGAGACCCGCGTGCGCTTCGTGTGGCACTGGAGCTGCCATTGCCTTTCCTTCGGCCGATGCACGCGCTCATCAGTGGCTCAGGCACAAAGCAGGGCTGTGCGTCTTTAGGACACCCCGGGGGGCTTTTCTCCTGTCCCAGTGACATTCCCCCTCAGGATCTGGCCGCTGTCAAGCGGCTGTGGTGTGACCTCGTTTCTTCCTCTCCTACTTTCCTTTCTAGCTCCCGGAATTCAGGCTAAGCCCCCGACTGTGGGGAGGACGGGTGGGTTTTCTAACATGGTTCAAAGGAACTAGACGGGCCCACTGGGTGAGTGAGGGTCCCTGCCTGCCCCGAGGGGGGTGTGGCGCCCTCTCCCCTCCCACTGCCCTGCAAGACGATGCTGACGCCGTGCAGGGTGAGTGTGCCGTCACCTGCTGAGCTGCTGTTACCCGGGCAACTGAGATGTTCCCACAACCTCCCACTGGAACTCTGCACACGAGCGAGTTGTTGGAACCGGTGCTGGAGATTAGCGAGTACCCGGGGCAGAGATTAATGAGGCTTCACCAGGCAGGCGGGGCTGGGTGTTGGTCATGCTCGTCGGGGAATTTCCAAGGGAGAGCAGAGCACGCGTGTGGCGCCTCCCCGCCCCCGTGACACCACCGTGGGGACAGGAGGTGGAGGGCCATCCCCCGGGCACGTGTGTGCACACGCCGGGAACAGCGGGCCTCCAGGCAGGGCAGCATGCAGGTGTCCAGTGGGGACCCAGACCCCGCCGCTTCCCACGACCCAGGTCCCGTCCGGAGCTCAGCCAGGGCGAAGTCGCGGCCCAGAGCTGGCGCCAGGTCTGCCCTCTCGCTGCCGGTTGGCTGCTGCCGTGGGTCGTTCCGTGTGATGTGCTTGGTTTTTATAAACCAGTGATGGTTTGTTCTGCTTTGTGCACTGTTGTCTGCCATGCATGAGCGTGGTGCAAACTCAGAAGGTGGGACGCGGTCAGCCTCCCACCAGCGCCCAGGCCACTCCGCTCCTTCCCGGGGCAGTTACAGCCTTCAGGTTCCTGTGGAGCATCCCAGAATCCCGCCAGCTTCCACGCTCCTGTGCTCCTGGGAGACAGCGAGGGGCGGTTGGCTTCCCCTCTGAGACCGGGAGGTGCACGCACATCCCCAGGCGGGGAGCACGCGAGTTCTGCCTCTCGGAACTTCAAGACCATTCGTTCTACAAATGGATTGTAATTGATTTCATCGTTGTCCTAGCTGCATGCCTAGGTTATATCTTCTCTTGTAAAATGAGTCATCGGCTGTAATCCGCACGAACGTACATACACAGCTTCGTTCTTTTGGATCTGTGTGGCTTGGGTAGGAGCTTAGAGATGGAATTCCCAATCGAAAGGCACTTGTGTGCTTTTACAAGCCTGATACTTGAGTGCTGTTCCCCTCAGCATTTCCCTTGTTATGACGGTGGCTGGAGAGGTCGCTGTCTTTCTCCTTTGTTGACAATTTCTTTCTTTAGCTTTCATGCCCTGAGAATTCGTTTTTCTTCTTGAAGTCCAGCACATTTATTCATATGTTTATCATAAGTTTTTCCTCTGTAAACTTTTCCTGCAAGTTGGAATGTACTTTTTAAAGATTTATTTATTTATTTGAAAGTCAGAGTTACACAGAGAGAGAAGGAGAGACAGAGAGAGAGAGAGAGAGAGAGAGAGAGAGAGAGAGAGAAAGAGGTCTTCCATCCACTGGTTCACTCCCCACTTGGCCGCAATTGCCGGAGCTGTGCCAATGCGAAGCCAGGAGCCAGTGGCTTCTTCCAGGTCTCTCACGTGGGTGCAGGGGCCCAAGGACTTGGGCCATCTTCTACTGCTTTCCCAGGCCACAGCAGAGAGCTGGATGGGAAGTGGAGCAGCCGGCACTCGAATTGCAGGCAGTGGCTTTACCCGCTACGCCACAGCGCCGGCTCCAATCCTTTTCTGTAAGTCTCCGTACTCCTCACGTGCAGGCTGCTCTCGGGATGCTGACCAGAGGGAACTGAGTCCTTCCGGGATTTGCTCCTGTCCGAGGGCCCTGGCCAGCGAGTGGGCGGCTTCCTGGCTCCAGTGAGTCCCTCCAGACAGGTGTGTGACTGTGACTGTGTGTGTGCGTGTCTCTGTGTGTGTCTGTGTTTGAATCTCTGTGTGTCTGTGTGTGTCTCTGTGTGTGTGTTTGGGTCTGTGTGTGCATACACATGTGTCTGTGTCTGTACGTGTCTCTGTATGTATCTATGTCTGTGTGTCTCTGTGTCTGTGTATGTGTCTCTGTATGTATCTGTGTGTCTCTGTATCTGAGTCTGTGTGTCCGTGTGTGTTTAGAGCTGTGTGTCTCTGTGATGTGTGTCTGTGTGTCTGTGTGTGCACAGCCCTGCCTTCCTGGGGAGCCTGTGTGGTCAGGGAGTCTGTCTGCGGCCCCCTTGCCCCGTTTCCGGGATTCCAGCGGGTTGACGGGATCTCGTGGTTCGTGCCACGAGCGTGGAGGACCCTGGGGCTGTGGTCTATTCTGTGAATTGCCGATGGCACGGTGCTCGAGTGCACTGTTCCAGATACCCGTGTGACAGCGCTTCCCCCTTCGTGCTGAGGACACCGTGCGGGGCACGCACCGCCTGCAGCCCCAGGGCTGGGGAGGAGCCGGCGGCGACTCGGTCGGTGAGTCAGTCAGAAACCGTGAAGCCCTGGTGCTGGTTACATGGTAATCTAACATCGGATTTTTGTGTTCTCAGAGTTTTAGGAAAACGTGGTTACAAACCGGACTCTCACTCTGCTCTTCAGTTTCCAGTGGGGAGGGGTTCAGAGTGCTGATCTGGGCTTCGTTTAGAGCGCGCTGTCCTTTGGCCTCTTGGATGGACAGTTTGTCTTCAGAAAAGGGGGCGTGGTCTGTGGCGGCTGATGCTCCGAGTGCCAATCTGAAGGGTCTTAAGGCCGTGGGCAGGGTTAGGTCCAGGTGGGGGCGCCCAGCGTTCCCGGCACAGCGGCAGTCGGCCGACCCTGCCCTGAGAAGTGGCCAGATCCACCCAGAGCACGACGGCACGTGGTACCCGGAGTCTCCCAGCTGCCCTGCCGGCTGGCTGCTGCCTTCCAGGGTCCCGGGGCATCACGCCAGGACTCAGTCCCCTCCTGGCACTTGGACTCTGCGTGGGGACTGCAAGGAAGGGCCAAGGTCAGCCTGACACCGGGAGGGATGCCTGCCTGACACCGGGCCCGGGGCAGCCCCTGTGGACCTGGATGTTCCCGCTGGTCCTGGACGCTTCCCCACCCTCCCTGCCCCTGCCAGGCTGACCGCACAAACAGCGTCGTGAGTCCCCTGGTTCCATTCCTCTCCCCCCCAAGCCCTGACCTCCTGGCTGCTGTGTCTGTCCCTGGGGAGGAAGCCGAGGGACAGGCACTCCCCAGCGCTGACGTAGCCGGGCAGGCACGGGGAGCGGCTCTGTGTCCAGAGGAATCAAGTATTGAGTCGCGATGCCTTTGTTTGACGCTCCTGTCAGTCACCATGGTGCCACCAGAGCCTGCACCTGGCACGTTCCAGGGACAGTTTCCTGCAAATGATTGCTCCTGCCTGCCTTGAATTCCGCAAAACATGGCACGTGCACACACACGCGCACACACGTGCACGCACACCGGTCTTAGAGGATGATTAGCATAATTGACATTGCTTTAAAACATTCACGTGAGACAATATTCTAGACTTTTCTCCCAAAATGACAGTGTTTTTCCTTCAAGGAAGAGAAAAAAAATCCCATCTTTTTTTTTTTTTTAAGATTCATTTATTTATTTGAAAGTCATTGACATTGCTTTAAAACATTCACGTGAGACAATATTCTAGACTTTTCTCCCAAAATGACAGTGTTTTTCCTTCAAGGAAGAGAAAAAAAATCCCATCTTTTTTTTTTTTAAGATTCATTTATTTATTTGAAAGTCAGAGTTACAGAGAGAGGAGAGGCAGAGAGAGAGAGAGAGAGTGAGCGAGCGAGACAGAGAGAGAGGTCTTCCATCCGATGGTTCACTCCCAGTTGGCAGCAATGGTTGGAGCTGGGCTGATCTGAAGCCAGGAGCCAGGAGCTTCCTCTGGGTCTCCCCCGTGGGTGCAGGGGCCCAAGCACTTAGACCATCTTCCACTGCTTTCCCAGGCCACAGCAGAGAGCTGGAAAGGAAGTGGAGCAGCTAGGACTCGAACCGGCACCCATATGGGATGCCGGTGCTTCAGGCCAGGGCATTAACCAGCTGCACCACAGTGCTGGCCCCCAAATCCCATCATTTAACCATGTCATTTGAAAATGTGTCTTTGCAGAAATGTATACTATAGGTATCGCCTTAAAATAGTTAAGATCATCTTGCTTATTTCTTTTATTTGTCTAAACATTAGCTTCATTTTCCTTCTTGGTCCGGATAGGAGAACATAGTGCCTATCAATGAACCTGGTGTGTTTGCTGTGTTTGTATTCACAGTTGTAACACTGCCTTTCTAAACGCGCTCGGGACTGGGGTGAGAGCCTTTTACGGCCGTGGGAATCCCAGGTGAGGGAGCTGTGGGATTGGCACGCTGTCGGGGCTGGCAGCTGTGGGGACAAGCATCGGTCCAACCACTGAACCGGGTAGCTTCGTTACAGCCCCACCCCCACAGGAAGTCTCCCGTAGATCCAGGAGCAGGTGTGACAGCCCCGGACCCGGCCGCTCCCCGAGCTGCTGGCCCTGCGGCTGTTGCCGTCACTCGCGGTTTTGATGGACAGAGCGCAGTGGCCGTGTTCTCAGGACTTCTTGAAGGACACATCTGGTTGGGGCCGATGACAGCTCCTGCTTTATCCATGTTTTCAGCATATGGCCCCAGAACAAACAAAACACGGCCCAGCTTGGTTCATCGTCCACCCACTGAGATGCTCGTGTCATCCAAGGACCCTCCCAGCAACACCTGGAGTAAGTCACGCTGTTCTGTGGCCCCGCACTGCTGTCACACGTGCCTGCCCCTTCCTCAAAGCCCAGGGGCTGCCAGGACGTGGCTTCCATGAGCGCCACGATCACCGTGGGGGCTGGGGCCCCGGGCCGGGAGGTCACGGCAGGGCACGGCCCTCTGACCCCTGGTTCATGGTTGCGTCCTCATCTCCCAAGTGGGAGGGTGGCAGGGACCCACGCACTTGGGCCTGCACCTGCCCCCTCGCAGGGTGTGCATCAGCAGGACGCTGCATTGGAAGGGGAGCTGGGGTCAAGCCCACTCTGAAATGGAGCGTGGGAGTCCCAGCTGTGTGCTCACCCCCGCGCCACGCGCTAAGTTCGGTGGCAGTTTAGGTCACCAGAGCATTGAGAAGGAGGTCCCGGTGCCCACGGATCAGGTCCTTACTGTGGTCAGACCCACCGGCATGGTAACCTGCAAACCGGAGGGACGGGTGAGGGATATCGGCTGCTTTTAGCTTGTTGCCTTCTTAACACCTGGGCCTGTGAGAAATGCCCACGTGGGCCCACTGTCTGAAACAGGCACTTTCGGCCCGCCCGTGCCGTGCCGCAGCAACCGTGGAAGGGACCTCCCTCCGGGACGCACCGAGCCCGGCCCTGCCGCGGCTTGTCCTCTGGCACCGGAGCGGCAAGTGCGCCCTTGCCAGCGGCTGACTCACTTCTCAGGCACCCAGAGCACAGCCCTGCTCGTGGTGCGGAGCCCGGGGCCTGGGCTGAGGCCGGCGTCTGCTGGGGGTGGGGGAACCTGGTCATCTCAGCGGAGGACAGACGGCCCCACAGCCCACTGGGGCAGGCGGGCAGGGCGCCGGGTCGCCAGGATCAGGATTTTGGTGCTGGGAGACGGTTTGGTCCAGGACTCTGCACACTTTCCTCTTATATTCACCTTTTTATTCGACAGCTACAAGTGGTGCACACTTATGGCACGTAGCATGAAGTCTGGACATGGGCACGCGACACGCGAAGGTTAACCCGGGCTCGTTAGCACGCTCCTCCCCTGCAAAGCTGCCCACGGAGCCGGCCAGAGCGCTCGGCTGGGTGCGCAGTCCCTGGGCGGTAACACACGTGTGAACATGTGTCCTTGGTCACGCGTGGGAGAAGGCGCGCCTGTTAATTCTCAGGGCTACTCATCGCCCTGTTTTTGTTTTATGGCCAAGACAGCGAAATCTGTTTTATTTTTAAAAATGAACTTGCACAATCCGCAGGGCAATGTGATGCTCTCAGGCTTGTTTTTGGCTGATTTGTCTCCCGACGCGATGCTCGGTATCCAGCAGGGGTGGTGTTTGTGCTCCGCTGCAGACGTTGAGACCAGACACGGTGTCCGTCAAACTCCGTGTTAAATGGCCCACCTGATGAAGCCAGAGAGGGCTAGGGTTCCGTCTCAAGGACTTGCGATTTCAAGGACGCAGGGCAAACGAAGCGTTTTCCTCGCGCCAAGCTGGGAACAACTGTCTCTGCTGTTCGCTGGCGCTTTGGAGGGAGCCTTGGCCGCCCGCACGGAGCCCACGGCGCCTCTCAGAGGCCTCAGCATTGCCACGGCTGGAGTCCATACCTGGTCCACAGGGGCGGCCACAAAGAACTGAGTGACGAACACCGTGTGTGCTGGCGTGTACAGAGCCGCAGTCCTCGCCGAGGGAATGGACCTCGTGCTTTGCCCCTACTGGACTTCCTTATGCGCTTTCTCGATTGCTGACCCCTGTCTTCCTAAGGCTTTCAGTATTAATCACCCTTCTTCCTGGTGTGTCTTCCCCTACACCTCTTGTTCTAGACAATCACCTCCTCTCTTAGGTTTCCAAGCTGTGTCGGCTCCTCGAGGCTGCTGTTGCACGAATGTCGGCAAACTCTCCAAATTACACCTGCAAATCCGTAACACCGAGGTGGAGGTGGTGGTGCTAGGAGGAGGGGCCTTTGAGGAGCGACTGGGCCAGGAGGGTGGAGCCTTGCTGATGAGAGTGAAAGACCCCAGAGAGCTCCCCTGTGCCTCCCACGGTGGGAGGACCCGGGGACAGGCAGGGACTAGGACAGACCTGTCCAGCAGGGCCTGCTGGTGCCTTGACCCTGCACCTCCGACCTCCAGGACCACGAAGTATAAATTGCTGCCATGTTTATGGCATTCTGTGAGCGCGGTCGGAGCGGACCAAGGCCAAGTTCCCTCCAGGTGTTGTCCTTTACCACGGGTGCCGCTCCCGTGGGGGGCTCCCCACACACCTGTTACACAGGTGGGTGTGTGGCACCGTGGGTGAACTCACCGCTCGGATGCCTGCGCCCGTATCAGAGCACCTGGGATCGAGCCCCTCCGCACTTTCAATCTAGCTTCCTGGGAGGCAGCAGAGGGTGGCTCAAGTTCTTGGGCCTCGGCCCCCCACGTGGGGCCCTGGTTGGCGTTCCTGGCTCCTGGCTGTGGCCCAGCCCAGCCCCGGTTGTTACGGGTATCTGAGGAGTGAACCAGAGCATGGAATTCTCTCTCTGTGTCTCTCTCTCTCATTCTCTGTCTCTCTGCCTTTCAAATAAAGATAAATGAATAAACTGTTGAGACACAAACAGCTCCCTGGCCGTCATCTGTCGCCCCTGTCGTCAGACTTCCCACCTGAACACCTTCCAAACCCGTGTCACTTCACCTCGGCCACCGTGTCCGGCTCTTTGCCGCTGTCAGCTTTGCCCTTGACGACCTGGATTGCCAGCAGGCCTCTCCCTGGCGGTCTCAGCCCACAGATGCCCTCCTCTAGCCCGGCGCCCACACACAGCAGGCTGGCTCCCCAGCTCTCCTCTCTCCCGCACACGCACAGTCACACGTGCCCACGGCGTCAGGGCCTGTGCCTGTGCTCTGAGTTCCTGCAGAACCTTCTATTGGTTGTCTGAAGCTTACTTTATTCTTTTTTATTTTTTAAAGATTTATTTATTTGAAAGGTAGAGCTACAGAGAGACAGAGGCAGAGAGAGAGAGAGAGAGAGAGAGAGAGAGAGAGAGAGAGGTCTTCCATCCGCTGGTTCACTCCCCAGATGGCCGCAACGGCCAAAGCTGAGCTGATCTAAAGCTAGGAGCCAGGAGCAAGCACCTTCTTCCATGTCTCCCACATGGGTGCAGGGGCCCAAGCACTTGGGCCATCTTGTACTGCTTTCCCAGGTCATAGCCGACAGCTGGATAGGAAATAGAGCAGCTGGGACTCAAACCAGTGCCCATGTGGGACGCCGGCACTGCAAGCAGTAGCTTTACCCACTATGCTACAGTGCTGGCCCCTGAGGCTTACTTTAGATTCTAGTGGATTGGCTTTAAGTGTTTCTCCCTCTTTAAGCTAACTTTTCCCTCTTGTACCTTTTTACCTCTCACATGTGTTATGTAGACATGAGGCCGTGTGTGTGTGTGTGTGTGTATGTGAGAGACGGGGTCGGGGGGAGACGGAGAGAGAGGGAGTGAGAAAGAGGGAGAGGGAGAGAGACGGGCATCCGTGCAGCTGAAGAGGGAAGACTCTAAAAGCCTTGAAATCATGCCACAGGTGCACATTGGAAGTCCTGAGGCCCAGGGGCACTGGCCTGGGGCCTTTTGGCCAATAGTCCTCTCGGGAAGGAGGGTCCTGCCCGCTACCCCAGCTGATCCCAGAGGAGTGAGCACTGCATCTCTGGCCTGGCTGTCTCTGTGGCCTGCAGGCAGAGGTGCCTGCCGCTACCTACTCCCTGTGGGAGGTGTGGGGAGGTGCGGGGAAGGTGCTCTTGCCGAGGGTGCTAGGAGGGTGCTGTGGCCGAGGGTGCTAGGAGGGTGCTCTGTGCTCGGGCGGAGGGTGCTAGGGGGGTGCCCTGGCCGAGGGTGCTAGGAGGGTGCTAGGAGGGTGCTCTGTGCCCTGGCCAAGGGTGTTAGGAGGGTGCTCTGGCCGAGGGTGTTAGGAGGGTTCTGTGGCCGAGGGTGCTAGGAGGGTGCTGTGGCCGAGGGTGCTAGGGGGGTGCCCTGGCCGAGGGTGCTAGGAGGGTGCTCTGTGCTCTGGCCGAGGGTGCTAGGAGGGTGCTCTGTGCTCTGGCCGAGGGTGCTGGGGGGTGCTGGGGGGTGCTCTGGCAGGAGCTCTTAGCCGGCTCAGCAGGCTGGCAGCTGCTGGAGGCCGCAGGGTGGTGTTTGGGGGGAGGAGGCTGGGCCAGGCTTTGATATGGAAATGGATCGATCCCCTGCCCCCTGGAGGCCTCGCTGGCAGAGACCTCAGCAGCCCTTGCTTGGGGCCAGCACATGAGTCACCGTCAGGGCGGCTGAGGATGATTACGGTCGCTTCTATTTCTAGGAAGTCGGGGAGCCCGGCTGTAGAGCCCCCACCCTTTGGATTTCGCCCTTTTCCCCGCTCACACAGAGTTGGGGGCGACGCTGAGCCTCTGCCTGTCCCCCTGTGCTGCTGCTGGAACGTGACCCCCAGACGCGAGCCCGGACTCCCAGCTGATGGCGCTGGAGGCGAGGCCTCTGGGAAGCGGGTGGGATGAGCTGAGGTCACGAGGGTGGGGTTCCCCAGATGGCACGGGTGCCGTGTAAGAAGAGACCCGAGCCAGCGGCTTGCTCCGTCTTGCCACGGGAGGCCTGCCCCAGGCTGTTATGCACCAGCAAGGCTCTCTGGTGCCGAGCAGGTGCCGGCTCCGTGTTCCTGGGCATCCACGAGCTGAATAAACCGCTCTGTGTCCGTGAGGTCTCTGCTACTTGGCCGGAGCGACGGAGCAGACTGGGAGGCCCAGTGGCTGGCGTGGAGGCCCCCGTCCCTCTCCCTCTTCACACCCCCAGAAGCTCTTCATGCTCACGCAGATGTGGCTCCTGCGGGGCGGAGCTCACGGCGCACTGGGCTCACAGGCTCTCCCCTCCTCAGCTGTAGGAACGGACCTTCCACGGGGCTTGGCACGGCCTTGACCTGGAGCCACAGGCCAGCCACTCGGAGGAGGCAGGATGCCACCCTCAGCCTAACACAGCGCCGAAGGCCCTGCGTCTCGGCTCCTCTGGCCCAGGCTGGCGGATGGTCTGAGCACCTGCGCCCGCTCCAACCAGGCCCTGGTGTCTGTTGGCTGGGGGATTTTCTGGGGCTGATGGATTTGGTTCTCTCCGGAGTGTGGAGAGGGTGGAGCAAGGCCACGAGCCACTGGAGTGATTGAGTGGCGAGGAGCCGGAAGCAGTGGCGCTGGTGTGTCTTGATGGTGTTGTGGCCTGGGGAAGACGCTGTCACTGGACACCTGGCCTTTCATTGTTAGAGCGGGGACAAGGGCACTGACCCCAGAGGCTCCCGGTAAAGCCTTGGTGGGGGCGGTGCGAAGCCCTGGGCTGTAAGGCGGGGAGTCCCTGGCAGGCAGCTCTGGGAAGTGCAGGTGCAGAGGGGCCGGGGGTCCCCCAAACCTGGCTGGCAGAATGGGCGGAGCCAGCTCTGTGTGGCCCTACAGCCCTCGGGGCAAGGCGTCTCCTTTCTCAGTGTGAAGCCCCAAGGTGAGGCACCGTGGCCGAACCCGGGAAGGCGGAGCTGGGCCAGGGACGGTCCTGTGTTCAAGTCAGGCTGTCTCGGCCGTGAGTGAGCGCTTTCCCGGGCGAAGGGAGTGGAAGCCACGCACGGGAGTATTTCCACACTTGGCGTTTTCCTCCAGAGTGAGGCAGGACAGGTATGTGGCTGCTCAGCAGAGCCATTGCGTGGCAACGTTAACCTACCGTTCCAGGCGCCGGTATCTCGGTCTTTATTCCAAGTTCTCGCCCCTGCAGTGGCAGGAGTTCAAGGCAGGGCCATAGGGACAGTGCACAGGGAGAGCAGGCCACGCACACGTGGGAGCAGCTCAGTGCTTTGTCCTGCGCTCTCTGCTCCCTGGGTGCTCCGGCCCCCGAGAGTCTGCAGACTGGGAAGGGCCGGGTGTGGTGTCTGTGGGCAGGCGCTGCTTAGCTCTGAGTGAGCCAGAGCCTGGCCATGGGCGGCCAACGCTCTCCCTGCCTGTCCCCTTCCCAGCATGCCCCAGGCCTCATCCGGGACCTGGATGGGGAGACCTCACCAAGTTCCCGGATGGCTTCAGGCACGCCGAGGCACCACTCCCGACCCCATAGAGGCTGAGGACGGCGGGTACATTTTTCAATTTTGGCCCGGGCCGTGGGTTGGGGCGGCATTCAGGATTTGCTCTCCTCCTGGCCCACTCGTGACGGGCGTTTCCGTCTGTGGGGTGGCCGGCACTCACATCTGAGTTTGCAGTTCCTCTCTCACCTTAAATAAACGCGGCTCCTACCGTGCCCATTTCTGCGCCTCTACCTGGACTCCTTATCTCGGGGCTGGCGCTGCGGCACAGCAGGTGAGGCCGCCGCCTGCAGTGCCGGCATCCGTGCCGGTGCTGGTTCGAGCCCCGGCTGCTCCACTTTCCATGCAGCTCTCTGCTGTGGCCTGGGAAGGCAGTGGAGGATGGCCCAAGTGCTTGGGCCCCTGCACCCCCATGGGAGACCCAGATGAAGCTCCTGGTTCCTGGCTTTGTTGCTTCTACTTGGGGATGGAAGATCTCTCCCCCACCCTACCCCCATCACTCTGACTTTCAAATAAATAAATCTTAATAAAAAAATCTTATCTCTGTGAGGGGCAAGATTTTGGAGTGAAACTCAGGGCGCCACGCCCACACCAGGGGGCCTTCGCCAGGACCCGGTGCCTGCGGCTGTGCTGTGGGTACCGTCACCCCCGTCCTCCCCTCACCTGAAGCCTTGACGTTTCCCTGTTAAAACCCGAGCTGCGCTTCGAGGTCGCGATGTGAGCGATCGCAAAGGAGTTGACAGACGAGACCGGGGCACGGGTGAGGAGCAGAGAAGCACAGGTCCCAGCACACTGCTTCGCGCTCCACTGAGTCAACCCCGAGTCCCAGAACAGGCCGGAGTCCCAGCTCATCTCAGGAGGTGGGGGTGCGCGTGGGGGCAGGCACCCGCCCACGTGAGGTCTCCGAACCGTAGGAGCAATCGGGCCTGTGCTGGGGCCACTCCCAGAACAAAGCAAAGCAAAGGCTGATGTTTGAAGCGAGTTATGAACCCCGTTTCCCACCCCAGAAGGTCGTCCAGGGAGCTGCTGGGTGTCGGGCTCGAGGCGGATCCGGACGTCCGCCTGGGGACGTCGGAGGTCCGGCGGTTTCCCGACTTGCCGTTGGGATGTCTTTGGTGTCCCAGGCGTGGCTATTTCTCCGACAAGCTTGGAAGCGTCCCCGCCTCAGCTTGTGGGGTTTCTTAGGCCAATCCCTACCTGGTGCCAAGTCAGAGGGGGAGAGGGAATTGGAACTGGATAGGTTCATTACCCGCACCACGCGCACAGCACAGCAAGATGTGGTTCACGGGTAAAGCAGCCGCGAGTCACCGGGCCATCACTCCACAGCCGTGCCCATTCCCACGACAAACAGCAAAAACTGTTCTGCTTTTGTTTGCACAACAAGCCTCGTGTAAGTAGACTGGGCCCGGTTATTTATGTAAGTGCAGTGAGACTCCATCTCGAGAGCTCTTTTTAAGTTTGCTTTTCTGGAAGTTTCTGTGACTCTCAAGTTGGAATTTTGGAAACTCCTGGAGGTCAGGCAGCCAAGCAGGAGGCCATCACGGGCTCTAACGGGCAGCACCTGTGGACTCCAGTGCCCGGGCCTGCCAGGAAGGGCCCCTCCTCGCTCATCCGGAAGGCTGGACACCGCCAGCCGCCCAGGCCAGCACCTCGAGAGGAGTTCCCAGGTGCTGGCTCCACGAGGCGACCACTGTCCCTGAGAACTCTGCGTCTGGCCCAAGTGTGGCATTCCAGTCCAAGCCTTGGCCATGCAGCCGGGGTTTCCCCGAGTCCTGTGGAAGGAGAAGGTCAGATAACTCACTCTGGTCTCCTGATTGGGTTGGGATTTCATGACCCTATCACCTTCTCCACTACAGGTATGGAAGTCTTTCCTCCCAACCCCCTTCTGAGCCGCATCTGAATGCATCAAGTTCCAGGAAAGCCTGAGAGTAAAACAATAATGTCCATGGGTGACAAAGGACTTAAACGTGGACTTGAGGGGCCTGTGCTGTGGCGTAGCGGGTAAAGCTGCCGCCTGCAGTGCCGGCATCCTATATGGACACCGGTTCAAGTCCCGGCTTCTCCACTTCCCATCTAGCTCTCTGCTATGGCCTGGGAAAGCAGTAGAAGATGGCCCAAGTCCTTGGGTCCCTGCACCCGTGTGGGAGACCTGGAAGAAGCTCCTGGCTCCTGGCTTCAGATGGGATCAGCTCAGGCTGTTGTGGCCAGTTGGGAGTGAACCAGTGGATGGAAGACCTCTCTCTCTGTCTCTCTTTCTCTTTCTCTCTCTCTCTCTCTCTCTCTCTCTGCCTCTCTCTGTCTGTAATTCTGCCTCTCAAATAAATAAATAAAATATTTAGAAAAAAACACATCCAACTCTTTTTGAAAAGTTTGAGAACAAAGCTCTTTGCTTGTTGCCTTTATTACTACCAGTAGTTAACGCAGGTGTCTTGATTAGCATTGTTAACCCTTGGTAAGGGTGACTTCAGTGAAAATGAAGACGTAGCAGTTGTGGACGGTCCCATGTCAGTGTCTTGTACCACGGGCAACCTGTGCACAGTGTCACAGGTTCTGGAGGCATAGGGTCCCCATGCAGCAGAAGGAACATGTTTACTAACAAACCTAAATAACTTTAGTCTCTCAGTAAAAATAAGAGGTCAGAAGTAGCTAATCTTGCCTTCAACCGTCAGTGTTTCCGTATTTTACCTTATTTGGGGGTGATCAGAGACTCCAGGAGTAGCCGTCACCCAGTGTAACCCGACACAGCCTGAACACTTCGTCACCGCTGCTGTCAAGCAGGTGTACGTCACACCGCACGAGCCCTGCTGCAGTTCATGTGCCCACTTGCATCTCCCCTACAGCTGTGAGTCCACTTGTTCCTAACGATTATGCTCGGATTACTCATGTAAATGTTGTGAGACATTAAATAAATATAGCCATCATCGTATCTCCCCGGGAGCTGTTACTGCAGCCCGGGCGTGGTAGACAAGCAGCATCAGGTGCTGTGTGAACACGAGGCCCTCTTGTTTCACTGCCTTGTTTGACACGCTCACGCCAAGCAATCACTGTACATCTTGTTCTCAAGGGAACTTGCCGCTTTAGAACCTTAACTGTCTTGGAAAGTTAAAAGAATCTTATTTGACTCACACATGTGGGTAAAAGAATCCCATTGGTTCAGTAAAAGGAGGACGGCCCAGAGTCGACAGCGTCACACACGACGCGGACGTGGAAGTGCAGCAGCCTTGCTCATCGACGGCCCTCCCACATCTCGAGGACTCGAAGGCACTGGAGTCAATTTCTATTTTTCTAGGAATTTTAGTGATACTTAATCTACACGAGTTAGTGTTTTTCTTTAGACCAGTTACATTACCTCTTCTAGGGAACTGAATCTGACAACAACATCTGGAGGGAGAAAACAGCACATACGTGCAAATATGTAGTTTATAGCATACAAGCAGGCAAGAGAACTTATTCATGGAAAAGAAAATGAAAAGAAAAGTTTATTTTGGTGCAATTTAAAAAAAATTCTCACTTTTTTCCATAACATGCATTCACCTTGAACTTCTTGAGGACTCCTTGCGTGGTAGATTTAAAAATCCTTTGCACCAAAGTCAATTTATCTTTTTTTCTTAAGATTTCTTATTTATTTATTTGAGAGGTAGAGTTACAGACAGAGAAGGAGAAACAGAGAGAGGTCTTCCACCTGCTGCTTCACTCCCCAAATGGCCGCAACGGCTGGAGCTGGGCCAGACCAAAGCCAGGAGCCCAGAGTTTTCCCAGGTCTCCCACGTGGGTGCAGAGTCCAAGCACTTGGGCCATCTTCCACGGCTCTCCCAGGTCACAGCAGAGAGCTGGGTTGGGAGATGAGCAGCCATGAGCCCCTCCCTCAATGAAACCCAAAGGTGGAATCCGTAGGTTTATAAGCCTATTAGCAAAGAGTGATGACAGCTGCAGTGACCGCACGCGGAGGACAGGTGCAGGGGTCAGTGTGGGGGGCTAATGGGAGGTAAGGGGCCGTTTTACTGAGCGTGGTCATGTGGGTGCCTGTCCATCATCCCCGGGGTGATGAGAGGTCGGTCACCAGTGAGTCCACCTGTCCTGGGATCAGAGGGAGGGGCTCCTCACAGGCACACTCATCACCAACCGCAGACGAGAGGAGGAGGGGGCGAGCGGCCTCTGGGGTGCTGTTTATCAGTTACTGAAGCTCAAAGCAAACTCTACGCCAAAGTGACCTGTGTGGGGCGATGTCTTCTGATTCTCTTCCCAGGAGGCAGTGGGAAGGCTGTGTCGTATCCTTGGACCAGTTAGAGCTGGTGCCGGCCCTGGAGGTTGACGGAGCTGGTGCCAGACCTGGAGGTTGTCGGCGCTGGTGTGGGCCCTGGAGGTTGACAGAGCTGGTGCCGGCTGGCCCTGGAGGTTGACGGAGCTGGACTCTGGGAAGTGGAGAGGAATAAACAGAATGACTGTGTTGCAGGGAACTTCTGGATTTGGGAGGGACCCGCGGGCCATCCAGGCTGTGGAGTTAGGCTTGGCCACACGTGAAGCCATTCAAGGTGGTTTCTGGGTGACGGCAGGTTGAGGGACCTGAGGTTCTGGGTGGTTAGGCGACTCACACTTGGGAGGAAGTGGGGTGCCTGGACCCACATCAGCCTTTTTGCCAAGTCCAAGGCCCTTGCTGTCCCCACGCTGCTGCAGTGGTCTTCTGCTGTCCGTGTGTCGCCGTGTCATGAGGGACTGAGGTGGGCAGCGGTCTCCCAGGCTGTGGAATGGTCTTGCTCCCAGCACAGCAGCGGTGCAGCTCCCCGCAGACAGGGAGGGGCGGTTCCCAGCAGCAGATTCGCGCTGGCCTGAGCCACCCGCTGACCAGCAGGTGCACAGATGCAGTGACCGCGTGCCAGCTCGGAGTTCGCACGTTGCGTTTGTCCTGTTCATTGTTTGCCAAGTGAACAAGACTGGGCAGGCCTGCTGGACGCTGGACGCTGCATGGCGCAAACGTGGCTGTCCCTGTGGTGGCCCACCCGGCCCAGCCACTTCCAGCCATGGGCACATGCGGGGGTCTGAACAGACTGACAGAGCCACCCCTGAGCCCAGCACTGCCTCCCACCCATCCCCCAGATCACGCATACCTAAGTGATGGTCTTCTTCAGGCTAGGTTTTTAGGTGGAGTTTTCATTATAGGAATAAAAACAGTGTCACAAAGCAGTGTTAGACACGGGGCTGGCGCTGTGGCGTGCGGGTAAAGCCTCTTCCTGCAGCTCCGGCATCCCATTTGGGTGCTGGTTCGAGGCCCGACTGCTCCACTTCCAATGCAGCTCTCTGCTATGGCCTGGGAAAGCAGCAGAAGATGGCCCAAGTCCATGGGCCCCTGCACCCAGGTGGGAGACCTGGAAGAAGCTCCTGGCTCCTGGCTCCCAACCAGCCCAGCTCCAGCTGTTGCAGCCGTTTGGGGAGGAAACCAGCAGATGGAAGATCTCACTGTCTATAACTCTGCTTCTCAAATAAATAAATAAATCTTGAAAAAGAAAAGAAAAGAGCTGGTTGATCTCATCTCAGTCGATTTTACCTGATTTTGCCTCCCTCCCTCGCTCGCTTCTTCCCTCTTTTGCTCTGTTTCTTTAGCTCAAGCTCTCCCCACAAGGACACCGGCTGCTCTTTGAAGCCCCAGAGTTTCTCAGAAGCTACGACTTAGCTGAATAGCTCTGAGAATGTCTGGGTGACACCTGGGAGCTCATTTCACCTTTCATCACGTTTATTTTCGAGACAAGAGCCCAAGGGCATCGCACACGGTGTTCTGGTGTCAACACTGGTTTTAGAGTTTAAGGCTTTGTTTTCATCAATTCAGGCAAATAGACAGGTCAAGCATCTCTAAACCAAAATTGGAAATGTTCCAAAATACGATGCCACAGTCGGAACATTTCACACCATGAAACTTTATCTCAGGCACAGAATTATTTAAAATGTCGTGTAAAATTACCGTCAGGCCATGGGTGTCAGGTACATGGGAACCATCAGTCAATTTCATGTTTAGACTTGGGCTCATCCCCGAGAGATCTCACTATGTGTAGCAGCTATTCCCGAAATCTGGAAGCAAGATCCGGAATCTGTGGCATTCTTGTTTGTTTGTTTGTTTGACAGGCAGAGTGGACAGTGAGAGAGAGAGACAGAAAGGTCTTCCTTTGCCGTTGGTTCACCCTCCAATGGCCGCAACGGCCCGCGTGCTGCGGCCGGCACACCGCGCTGATCCGAAGGCAGGAGCCAGGTGCTTCTCCTGGTCTCCCATGAGGGTGCAGGGTCCAAGCACTTGGGCCATCCTCCACTGCACTCCCGGGCCATAGCAGAGAGCTGGACTGGAAGAGGAGCAACCGGGACAGAATCTGGCTTCCCAACCGGGACTAGAACCTGGGGTGCCAGCGCCGCAGGCGGAGGATTAGCCTGTTGAGCCATGGCGCCGGCCTGGAATCTGTGGCATTCTAAGCATTGCAGACCAGGGGCACCCAACCTGCATTCAGAAAATGCTTGTCCCGGGGGAGCTAAGGTGGTTTGCTCTGGAAGATTGGAATGGGTGATAAGGCCACACCCTTGCAGGTGTGCGTGTCTCTTCTCAGAGGCTCCGGGCAGGGCAGTGGCCGGCTCACGTGGGAGTCTCTCCCAGCACTGACCTGGCTCCTGCTGCCCTGTCCCGAGGGCACAGAACGGCCTTGCGGGCCGTGCGCCCCCAGCTCATCCCCTCAAATACAGACAGGGGTCAGAGCTCGCTCACAGCCCAGCTCTCCAGCTGGGTCTGGCAATTTTGCTCAAAGATCCTGGGCATACTTTGACAATCAGTCCATGTACCTGGGAATCAGGCTAAAAACACGGACTCTCTCCTAACTGCAAACAGCCTCTGTTCCCATGGAAACGCACATCCCCTGCCAGAAACAGGATGCGTGTTTGACATAAACATGGCGCCGGTGCAGCCCTCACCAGATCTGAGAGTCTGGGTTGGTTTCCATGGTAACTGCGGATCCTGTGTCGGTATCTGCTGGGGCTGTTACTCAGGGCAGCGTCTGCAGAGCATCTTACTGCCCTCCCACTAAAACTCACCTCCTTTGTGAATGAAAACAAACCATTTTGCTGTTGAAACCTATACAATTAAATCTCACTAGTCTTAACTATCCCTTTATTCCAGGGACAGTGTAACTATGATTTGCACGTACATTTGTTGTATGTAACCATTTGCCTACATCGTTATAACAGATACAAAGAGCAGTCATTGTCCAATTAGATTGATACTTCATTCATTCCTACAGGATTGAGAAATTCCATATCTGGAAAACACTAATTCTAAATTGGAAAAGAGAGGACTTTTATGAGAATTCATTTTTTTTTTTTTTGTGAAAGCCAAGATTCTTCGGCAGGTTATTCATTTAATTTCTTTTTTTAAAAAGATTTATTTTATTTATTTGAACGACAGAGTTACAGAGAGAGGCAGAGACAGAGAGAGAGGTCTTCCATCTGCTGGTTCACTCCCCAGATGGCTGCAATGGCTGGAGCTGCGCCGATCCAAAGCCAGGAGCCAGGAGCTTCCTCCGGGTCTCCTATGTAGGTGCAGGGTCCCAAGGGCTTGGGCCATCTTCCACTGCTTTCCCAGGCCATAGCAGAGAGCTGGATTGGAAGTGGAGCAGCCGGGACTAGAACTGGAGCCCATCTGGGATGCTGGCACTTCAGGCCAGGGCTTTAACCTGCTGCGCCACAGCGCCGGCCCCTATTCCTTTAATTCCTAGAAAAATGTCAGGCTCACGTGGGAGTCTCTCCCAGCACTGACCTGGCTCCTGCTCCTTTGTTTTATGCACTTTGATGGGAGGAATGGAGGCTCCAGACCTTAAGTGACTGCCGGGGGTCGCACAGCAGGGCAGCAGATTCTGTCAGTCCCTGGTCTCACCACACCCTCTGCCTGCCCCCGGCCCTGCCGTTACGCCCGGCCAGCTGACGGCCAGGTCACCATGTGCAGAAGCCACCTCGCAGTTAACTGGTTTACGAGCACTGTTTACTTTTAGAGAGGTGCTAGTCACATACAGAATGCCAAGGTGGTCGTTATTTTGTGATTCAAAAATATTCATTTCTTTGAGAGGCAGAGAGACAGGCAGAGAGAGTGAGAGAGAGAGAGAAAGAGAGAGAGAGAGAGAAAGAGAGAGAGAGAGAGCGAGCGCTCCCCTCTACTGGTTTGCTCCCCAGATGCCTGAGGTGGCCTCCACTGGGACTGAGGCTGGGTCCCAGGACTCGATCCAAGTCCACCACATGGACGGCAGGACCCCAACTCCTTGAATCACGGCTGCTGCCTCCTGGGGTCTGCATTTGCAGGAAGCTGGAGTCAGGAGTGGGAGCCAGGAGTTACACGCAGGCAACGTGGCATGGGACGCAGGCGTCTCAACCGACGGCCTCACTACCATGCCACTTGTCCTCCCAGGCTCCTTAGAGTCAACAGACACACACTTGTTAAATTCTCGACTTGGAGGATGGCAGATGTTAAAAGCTCCATTTCAGGGGCCAGCGCTGTGGCGTAGTGGGTAAAGCCACCGCCTGCAGTGCCGGCATCCCACATGAGCGCTGGTTCAAGACCCAGCTGCTCCACTTCCGATCCAGCTCTCTGCTGTGGCCTGGAAAAGCAGTAGAAGATGACCCAAGAGTTTGGGCCCCTGCATCCACCTGGAAGACCTGGAAGAAGCTCCTGGTTCCTGGCTTTGGATCGGCACAGCTCTGGCCATTGAGGCCATCGGGGAAGTGAACCAGTGGATGGAAGACCTCTCTCTCGCTTTCTTTTCCTCTGCCTCTCTGTAACTCTGCCTTTCAGATAAATATATTTTTTAAAAAAGAAAGCTCTATTTCAAAAGCTGAGTCATAAGTGGTGCTAAATTTATGTCTTGCTGATCTGACTATTTATACTATAAATTTAAGGAGGTGTAGTTAGAAGAAAATCTATCTAGCTACTGATTTGAAGTATATGGTATTATATGCAAGTAATTTTTACTCATTTGATTACATTCTTTTTTTGAAACTTATTTATTTATTTGAAAGAGTTACAGAGAGGCAGAGGCAGAGGCAGAGAGAGAGAGAGAGAGAGAGAGAGAGGTCTTCTAGCCTCTGGTTCACTCCCCAAATGGCTGTAATGTCCAGAGCTGGGCCGATCTGAAGCCTGGAGCTTCTTCTGGGTTTCCCATGTGGGTGCAGGGGCCCAAGGACTTGGGCCATCTTCTACTGCCTTTTTAGGCACGTTAGCAGGGAGCTGGATCAGAAGCGGAGCAGCCGGGACTTTAACCAGCGCCCATGTGGGATGCCGGCACTGCAGGCAGCGGGTTCCCAGCTCTGCCACAGCGCCGGCCCCTAGATTCTTCTATTACTGATATTCTTGACAGGACAAGGCGCTGGAATATGAGACTGGTAGTTAACCCATCCTCCTCCCACCTTGGTGAGGAATACAAGAGTCCCGTCTTACATATGGTTTTATAGAGTCCATGCGTTACACTACCCATCAACTTCTTGGCTTCTCCCAACAACCTCTGGGCAGATTTTTGACTTCTGGTTCCCAGGGGCAAGTGAGCACCGAGAGCAGTGGCTCCAACCTGAAGTCCACAGTGCAGGAGCCTCTCCCCCACCCTGCACCGAGAGGGCTGTTAGGTCTCAGAACACCGCGCTGGTGAGGTCTTGGAGGAATTCCACGAAGTCTGTGCCCAGAACGCCCTCCACCCAGCGGTGTCTCAAAAGAGGGGAGAGAAATGGAGGTCCCAGACTCATATCCACAGCTACTCTAGTCCGGAGCAGACTGGACTCCAGGGCTTCACTGAGATGCCTGCCGGCCTGGGATATTCTCAGTAAATTTGGCTGGCGTCATTACTGTGGCTTTTTAAAAATTAATTTATCTATTTCAATAGAGTTACAGATAGAGAGAACGGGAGACAGAGAAACCATTCTTCCATCTGCTGATTCACTCCCCAGATGGTTGTCATGGCCAGCACAGGGCCAGTCCAAAGCCAGGAGCCTGAAACTCCATCCGGGTCTCTGATATGGGTGGCAGGGCCCCACACACTTGGGCCACCCTCCACTGCTTTCCTAGGTGCATTAGCAGGGAGCAGGATAGGAAGTGGAGTAGCCACGGCTTGAACTGTGCCTATAAGGCACAACACTGCACGTAGCAGCTTAACCTGCTGCACCACCAGGCCAGCCCCATACCTTTTCTCTTGCATTGTCTATTTTGCTCAGTGGCAACCAGAAGTTTTCATGCCATACCCATGCAGGCCCAGGTCGAACAACTAAATGCCATTAGGCTGCTCACGGCTGGAGGACTCCTGTGACAGGGTACGTGGGGAGTGGGACGTGGAATGTTTGCATCAGGCCCCCGCTGGACTCGGGGAGAGTCCATTTGAGGTGTGCTGCGAACACGCCAGCCCGCCTCTGCAGCCAGTCCTGCTGGGAGTAGCTCAGGGAGGCTGGGTTTGCCCACCATGTCCTGCGGGCTCACCCCTTGGCCTTTCGCTGCTCTCTCTCAGCCACAATCTTTTGCTGCTCTCTTGCAGGCACGGGTGGAGCAGTTCAATGCTCCTCTAGCTCACTGCTGGAAGTCCCCAGTGGGAGGACGAGCGAGCCGGAAGTGGAGCGGGTGTGGAAGAGAGTGCGTTAGACGCGCTGTCAGCCCCCGGAAGAGCCACACTGTACAGCCACACCTGCCCGCCCGCCGCGGCCAGCCCTGATAGGACGTCTCCCACTCCCTGTCTCCCTCCCTCGACGTTCCTACCCCTTCTCACTCAGTCTCAGAGGCCAGGACGGCCGTGTAGCTGGCCAGAGCGGCGGCTTCGGTCTTGGTGCCCTTTTCAACCTGTCTGATGGCTTATTCTTCATTCTCCAGTTTGTGCTTCAGCGTGGCTCCCCAGCTCCTGACAGCGGGATCGCCAGTCTCTTCCTCTCTGTCGCACACTGTATTTAACTGGCCTGAGGGGTGGGGTCGTGTGCTGGCGTCATGCGCGGATTCTTCTAATCAAGGTTTTTGGTGCTTCGGTAACTGACCTAGGTCATGAGAGTTTTGGTCTTCGGGTTTTTTTTTTTTTTTTTTTTTCATGTTTTCCATTGTCTTTATTGAGTCACGACTGTTTTGGAGAACTGAGCCCTCCAGGAGCTAACATTATCTGCCCGTTTTTACGTGGCTAAGTGATTACCTCAATTCTGATTAGGTCTGGTCCACAGCTTTGGTTTAAATGCTCAGCTTGGAGGGATTGGTCCTTTTCCAATGATCTAAGAGCTCTCTTTGACCGAATGGTGGACCCCGGGAATCTCAGAGGACGGGGCCTCAGCCTGGAGAGGAGACAGCTTTGGGATCACTTAGATGGCAGACAGTGCACTGTCAGGTTCCAACGTGATGCCGAGCTGGCGTGGTTCTGACCTACAGAGTTCTGATGTCCCACGGGAGGTGGTTCCAGAGTGGCCCCACGCCGCACAGATCGTACCAGGCACGGCTATACCAGGCATGGCTAGTCCCGCCCATTGTGTTGGCAGCATGACGGCGGGGGCAGCTGAGATGTATGGTCTTTCCCCTCCCCCATCCTCAGTGTCTGACCAGGGCCTGCTAGGTGCTGAGACAGGGAGCTCACTGCCCTCACACTCCTGCTTGCAACTGTCCCCCTGCTCCCTCCAGGCGCCTGACGCATCCAGAAACACAGGGTTAAACCCGCTGAGGGGGAGAGGAATTTTTCCCGTCCATGATGGAGATAGGTGATGCCCCCGGGGAGAGTCCTTGCTGCTGGGTCCTTGCAGGATGCCTGTAGCAGGGCGGGGAGCTAGCTGGCAGCCATGCAGAAGCCGCAGCACTCATGTTTCTCCAGCCGTCTGGCAGCCGGTGCTGGCGTAGCTGGGCCTTCTCTCTGCCCAAGCTGGCAGGCTCGGCGAGCAGGCTGCCTGCTTCTAGGAAGAGGGACTGACACAGGCTCGGGTGAGCTGCACGTTAGACAGCCAGGCGTTGCCAGGTCAAGACGCGGATGGAAAGCGGGGTCCAGCCAGAGGGAGGGAAGCTCCAAACAGGGACCCAGAGGCAGTCAGAGCCTCTGATCCCAAACCCAGAAACTGGGGTCATGCAGTGAGTTCTAGCGTAAGTCGAAATTTGTGGGTTCCATGGTGAGGGGCGGATTTAATACTGGTTAAGTGCGGAAATCCATGATTCACAACAAACAGGTTTCATGGTGCAAGTCCAAAAGCCAGTGGGCCAGTTATTCCTGGAAGCTCCTGGAAGCCACTGGAATGTCCCTCTACAGGAGACCGTGGGACCAAACGGCCCATCAGGATGCGAGTCCTCTTTACGATGCAAGACTTCCCTGAGGACCCCAGGAAATGGGTGGGTGGGTGGGGCGGCCTGGTGGCAGCCGTGTAGGGAGGCAGCTCTCCTTGCAATGTCCCAGGGCATGGGGAGAAGCAGGTCATGCCGCAGCATGCTGATGCTTATGCAAACACCTCGCGTAGGCAGAATGAGAGAGGCCTGGCTGCCGAAACAGCCACGCTAACAAGGGAGCACGCGTGGGATTATCACTCCCCTGGAGGAAGAGAGAAGGATTCTCCCTTGGCTCGTGTTCTGGCAGAATTGTGAGCAGTCAGCAGAGCCCAGCCAGGGAACTTTCCCAAACCAACCACCACGGAACAGGAGCCCAGGGACACCCAGCCACCCGTTCAGGAAGGCTTACGAAGGCCTTCGCCATGCACTGACTTGGACCTCGGCTCCTCTGTTGGTAGCACAACGCTAAGGGACAGATCACTAGTAGCTCAGTTTGCCCTGACATTTGGAGAAAGCCTCAGAAATCAGGGACGGGGCCAGGCACCCCCTGGCTGACATTCTCACGGCTTCCTCCACAGTCTGTTTTCGCAGAGACCGGAAGGGAGAGGAGCAAGCTGGACAGGAGCCACCTAAGTGACCCAGTCAAGTGTTGCTTTGCATGGAGATCTGCCGGAGACTCCCAGGCCAGTCCACCCCGGGCAGCACCTGCTGCTGACGTGGAAAGCTAAGGCACCGGGGGAACGGCTTCCGAAGAAGCCCTGGGCATTGGCCAGAAACCTGGCCGCCGGAAGCCGAGGCTGAAGGACTCTTGGGCCTGTCGGTCCTGCACCGAAGAAGCCCTGTGCTCGGCCGGCTCCCGGGCTGACCACGGCTGTCCAGGGGATGGAGCTTAGGTCCTTGCCGGTGCTTCAGGTGGATCGTGAATTTCCCCTTAGACACAGGAGCCGCCTTTTCCTCCACTCCCCTCGTGTCAGGTCTCCCCCTGCCTTGTGTGTCTCAACTTGATTCCACACTGAGAATTCTGGGCAAGGCAGCTCCGAGGGGACACGGCCAGGACAGGCCAGGTCAGCCTCTCGCTGTTCCGGTTAGTGTCCCTCCACCCCTACCCCAAGGTTCAAGACGGCGCTTCGTTTGGGAAATGCAGTGGACGGCGGGTTCTCACTGGTGCTACATGGCGTCGGGCTGCCCGCCCCGTCCCTGAGCTGCTGCCCCTGAGTTCCAGCTATCCGGACCTTGACCGGGATCGTGACTGGGTCCTTGCCCCCCTGGCCCTGGCCCTCTCTCCCCTGCCTCCGATCAGACCTTGAACTTCCTGCTCCCTCTGTTCCAAGCTGGCTCCTCTGGTTTTCTTACGGCTCACGCTCATGATTCCAGTAATTCCTTATTTTGCTTTACTTAGCGGCCAACTCCACGCCTACCTCTGTGAGAGCTACGAAAAGACACGCGCGTGGCTCCAGCCGTCGAACGCCCTGGCTCCACCACACACAGGTCTAAGCCTGGTATCTCACTGTCTGTCGGGACCCGACGGAGGGGACGTTATAGAACCCTGCTCCGCCCAGGCCTGGTGGGCTCCATGCCTGAAGCTTCTTCCATCTGGAGTCTGGGGGCCCCGCTACACACTCGAGGGGCGCGCGGGGAGTGGAGTTGGCGACCCACAGGGGACATGCGTGTTCCACTTGGCTGTAAGCTCTGCATCTTTGCTCTGCTCTCGTGGGGTCCACTCAAGGGGCAAGCTTTGATGTCGCCAGCAATCCTGTGCTTGGAGATGGCCATTTTCTCGACAGTGGATCTCTTCCTGTAGTGAGGAACATTCTGCTACTGTGTTTTTCCCCTCCCACGGCACTTTTTCTGAGTGTGGGAGTTCTCAGGACCTCTTCCCTTTGTTCCGGCGGAATCCCCTAAGGCAGCCACGGACAGCGTGTGGCCATGGGCAGCATCGGCTCCAGGAATCGCTTGGCCTGGCCCTGCCAAGGCAGTCGCAGGTGAGACACAGAGTTCTAGAAGTCTATAGCAGGCTCATTATTTAAATAAAGATTTGTTTTATTGTTTGAAAGGCAGAGCTACAGAGAGAGAGAGAGAGAGAGATCTTCCATCTGCTGGTTCACTCCCCTCATGGTCACATTGGCCGGGGCTGGGCCAGGCCAAAGTCAGGAGCCAGAGTCTTCATCTGTGTCTCCCGTGCGGGTTCAGGGGCCCCTATGGGATGCCAGTGCTGCAGGTGGGGGTTCACCCACTACGCCCCATGCCAGCCCCTAACAGGCTCATTCTTCTTTTTAGATTTGTTTATTTTATCTGAAAGGCAGGGCCATAGAGAGGCAAAGACAGAGAGAGAGAAAGAGAGAAAGAGAGAGAGAGAGAGAGAGAGAGAGAGAGATTTTCCACCTGATGGTTCGCTCCCCAGATGGCCACAACAGCTGGAGCTGCACTGATCTGAAACCAGGAGCCTCCTCCAGGTCTCCCACATGGGTACAGGGACCCAAGGACCCAGGCCAGCCTCTACTGCTCTCCCAGGCCATAGCAGAGAGCTGGATTGGCAGTGGATTGGCAGTGGGACTCAAAGTGGTGCCCATATGGGACGCTGGCACCGCAGGCAGTGGCTTTACCTGCTACTCCACACGCCGGCCCCAGGCTTATTTTTAAGTGGATGATTTTGTATTGCCTGTTAGTGGCGCTGTAAATAAAAGGGCCCTCGGCAGAAGAAAGTTCCCCAGCCAGGCTCTAAGGGGTTGGACAGCCCCTGACAGGAGAGGGGTGGACGCCCAGGGCCTGGGGCCACTCAGCTCCAACCACGTCAGATCCACTGAGATCTGTGAACCCCGTGTCCCATTCTGGCCTCTGGCAGATGCTCTCCAGGACAAGTGTCGACGCTGGAAACGCCTGGGCCCCTGGTGTTTCCGATCTGCTGTGCAGGCCTGGAATCTGGCTTTCGCTCATTCACAGTGAGCGGAGGGAGTGGTGAGTGCTCCGGAACACCCGGCCAGCGCCCCCGGCCCCCTCGGCCTGCAGTCTGGGGCTGGGGTTCAGGCCTTGGTAGGATCAGGTGGCAGAAAGGAGGGGCGTGGGCACAGCCATGTGAAAATAGAGGCAAGGGGGATTCCAGAGAGTTCCATTCGAGTCTTCCTGTCTGGTTAGGAATTAAATGCAATTAATGCTACCTCTGCGATGGGGGTGGTGCGTGGGCTCTGCAGGCAGCCTGGGTGTGGTCGAGGCTTTGGGTGTGGATCCAGCCTCAGTCTGCGCCCCTGGGAAGCCACAGCCTGGTGGTGTTTGGGGTGGCTGGAGCTGCAGGTCAGAGGTCTTGGGGTCAGCAGGTCAGAGGTCACGGGGTCAGTGTCTGGGGTGTGTGTGTGGGTGGCACCTTTGCTTCCCCCCTTGTCTCAGAGGCTTCTGGAAGCTCCTTTTTCCCCCAGAAGTCTAGAAGTCATTACAGTCATTGCTCAGTACCTGCAGGGACTGGCTTGGGTCGGGTCCCTGTCTGAAGCCATCTCTGGCTCGGGAAGTCTGCCGGCGTCCAGGTGTCCACAGCAGGCTGGACCAGACCCGTGAGGGCTGAGGGGAAGGATGAGGGGTGGATGGGGCACGTGGCCCTGGCCTGGCGTCCTGGGCTAGAGCCCTGTGCTGCTGTGTCACCTGTGTGGCTGGAGGATGCACACCCGAGCCAGGCTGTGGGTTCTCCCTGTCTGGCACCTTGGTGAGAGGGGGCATCCTGGTGTCCACGCAGCTCTCGCCCTCAGGTGGGCCCAGGAGCCCACATGGCTCCCACTCTCACAGTGGGCCCTGGAGTCCACGTGGCTCCCACACTCACAGTGGCCCTGGAGTCCACGTGGCTCCCACACTCACAGTGGGCCCTGGAGTCCACGTGGCTCCCACAGTCACAGTGGCCCTGGAGTCCATGTGGCTCCCACACTCACAGTGGCCCTGGAGTCCATGTGGCTCCCACACTCACAGTGGGCCCTGGTGTCCACGTGGCTCCCACAGTCACAGTGGCCCTGGAGTCCATGTGGCTCCCACACTCACAGTGGGCCCTGGAGCCCACATGGCTCTCTCACACACAGTGGACCCTGGTGTCCAACTGGCTCTGATGGTTACAGTGGCCCTGGTGTCCATGTGGCTCCCACACTCACAGTGGGCCCTGGAGCCCACATGGCTCTCTCACACACAGTGGGCCCTGGTGTCCAACTGGCTCTGATGGTCACAGTGGCCCTGGTGTCCATGTGGCTCCCACACATGCAGTGGGCCCTGGAGTCCACGTGGCTCCCACACACAGTGGGCCCTGATGTCCAACTGGCTCTGATGGTCACAGTGGCCCTGGTGTCCACGTGGCTCCCACTCTTACAGAGGGCCCTGGAGTCCATATGGCTCCCCCACTCATAGTGGGTCCTGGAGTCCATGTGGCTCCCACACATGCAGTGGGCCCCGGAGTCCACGTGGCTCCCACACACAGTGGCCCTGGTGTCCAACTGGCTCCGATGGTCACAGTGGCCCTGGTATTCATGTGGCTCCCACACAGTGGCCCTGGAGTCCACATGGCTCCCCCACTCACAGTGGCCCTGGAGTCCATGTTGCTCCTACACACACAGTGGGTCCTGGTGTCCACGTGGAGGCTCCCGTGTCTCTCCAGCCTGGGCTCCTCCAGCTTCAGGACCTCTGTGTCGAGTTTCCCTCTCTGGTTTGGTTTCTATTTGTTTTTGCTGTTGTTACTCCGATTCCCAATTCGTTGTCCCTTTGTTCTGATTTTTGGAAAAACTCTCCCATGGTCTTGTCAGCCACTAGTGTGCTTTTTGTTTTGTTTTTCATTCTTATTTTTGAAGAACTTGCTTGACAGCAAGGAGGGAGAGACAGAGACAGGGGGTGATGGTTTCCATGTGCTAGCTCACTACTCAGATGCCTGTAGTGGCCCGGCTGGGGCCGAGACCCGGGGCAGGGGCCAGTGTGAGCCTCCATGTGGGTGGAACCATGACCGTACCTGAGCCGTCACCTGCTGCCTCCAGGGGTCTGCAGGGGCAGGAAGCAGGAGCCAGACCTGCAGCCAAGACTCTGATGTGGACCATAGGGGTCCTGACCCCTGGGCCAGAGCCCACCCCCAGCCTTGGTTCCCCTGACGCTGGACGTTCCGTCTCTGCCTTGCTTGTGAACACGGCTGCTCCCCGGAGCTCCCCGCAGAGGCCAGCTGGACCCCAAGCCCTGCCCAGCACGCAGGGCAAACGGAATGTTCTGCGTTTTCTTTATAGAAAAAAAGAAAGGCATTGAAAGGCAGAGAGACAGAGAGAGAGCCTCCGTCTGCTGGCGCACTCCCCAGGTGTCTGCAAGAGGCCTGGGGCTCCCTCGAGGTCTCCTGCTTGGGTGGCAGGACCCGAATGAGCCATCACCTGCTGCCTCCCGGAGTGCACGTTAGCGGGCAGCTGGGTCAGAAGCGGAGGACGGACTGGCACCCAGGCCCTCTGATGTGGGGTACGGGGGTTCTCAGGCCCTCTGATATGGGGTGTGGGGTCCCCAGGCCCTCTGATGTGGGGGGGTGTGGGACCCCCAGGCCCTCTGATGTGGGGTGTGGGGTCCGCAGGCCCTCTGATATGGGGTACGGGGGTCCCCAGGCCCTCTGATGTGGGGGGGTGTGGGACCCCCAGGCCCTCTGATGTGGGGTGTGGGGTCCGCAGGCCCTCTGATATGGGGTACGGGGTCCCCAGGCCCTCTGATATGGGGTACAGGGGTTCTCATGCCCTCTGATATAGGGTATGGGACCCCCAGGCCCTCTGATGTGGGGTGTAGGGTCCCCAGGCCCTCTGATGTGGGGTGTGGGGTCCGCAGGCCCTCTGATATGGGGTACGGGGGTTCTCAGGCCCTCTGATATGGGGTATGGGGTCCCCAGGCCCTCTGATTTGGGGTGTGGGGTCCCCGGCAGCATTTCAACCACTGCACCATGTGCCCACCCCGGAATGCTCTGTGGTGTGGCTTCCTCTGTGGCCCAGTTTCTCCCTCAGACGCCATCTCTCTACTGCAAAGTGTTTTTCCTTCCATTCTCCAACAACACATTCCTTGCTTTCTGATTCTGATGTGAGTTGACTCTCAAGCGCACTTTCTGGCGTGTTGATGGGATGCGGGTTAGGACGGGCGGCAGGGGCAGCCGTGTGTGCGCTGCCTTCTCTCCCAGAGAGGTCCGTCCTCTGCCCTCTACCCACAGTGGTAAGGCAGGCTCCAGCTGCTTCTTCCGAAGACCAGCATGCACACACATGCGCACACACACATACAGACAGCGCATGAACAACACACACTTTTGCTCATGTGTGTGAACACCTATGCAGGCATGCACACACATGTGCACACACATACAGGCACGCGCACATTTGCTCGTGTGTACACACACCTATGCAGGCACACACACACACGGCCCAGGGCAGTCACTCCTCGTCTCCCGCAGTCTGGCTCTCTGAACGGGAAGCTTCTTTCCTTTGGGCGTCCCTCTAATGCCCCCAGAAACCCCCCCGAGCATGGGCGGCCCCGGGGTCTGGGTCAGCTGTGCACCCTCCAGGCCCAGGGCCCACCCGGACCCTTTCCAAGCCGTCACAGCCTTCTATGTGAAAATAGAAAAGGTCCACAAGTCAGAGAGCAGCTTACTGCACTCGCCGCATGTCCCCCTTGGCCACCTCACGCTGGGGACCCGCATCTGCTGCCCAGGCCCAGTCCTGGGGCGCCTGTCCCCGGCCTCTCCCCGGGCAGTGACCTGGTTCCACCCCTCCCGCGCCTGGAATTCCTGCTGAGTCATCAGTATTCATCGTTTATCTTCGAGCTGCCAGATGAGATCACCAGCTGCTAAACGCAGGGCAGGCCGGTGAGTTGTTTTCTTGGAAGATGCCCGAGCAAGTGGAGTTCTGTTCGGCCTCAGTGCCTCTCCTCCCCAGAGGCGAAGATCACGCCTTTAAACATCCCCAGGGATTTGCATGGCACGAAACTGCCTGGAGAGACAGATTCCGGGTGACAGCATCCTGTTCACACGAAAGGCAGAGAGCGGGCGAGCGAGGGAGACGGAGCTTGTGTGAGAGACAGCGTGTGGAGACGGGCGTTTGGGGGGCGATCTTACAGTTCGTGCTTTCCAGAAGCTTCTTAGGAGCACAGTGGCTGCCTGGCCTTTGCTCGGTCCGGGAGGGCAGTGAATTTGGGGTCCTGACCCCTCCAGGAGCTCACGGCCGTGCAGGGATGTTGGCCGTGTGTACCGATTAGGAAAATGGAGCACAGGTGTCCAAAGGGTTCACCAGGCGCCATCAGGCTGGGGTGGCTGAGGTGAGCCCACCAAAGCCGACTCGACACAGACGGTAACGTCAGGGGCCGGCGTTGGGACCCAGTGGCTGGCCCTGCCCCTTGCAACGGTGGCAGCCCAAACTGGAGCTCTGGTTTGAGTCCCGGCTGCTCCACTTCTGATCCAGCTCCCTGCTAAAGCACCTGGGAGGCAGCAGATGAGGGATCAAGTACCCGGGCCTCTGCCACCCACGTGGGAGACCAGGATGGAGCTCCTGGCTCCTGGCCTCAGCCTGGTCCACGCCATTGGCTTTGGGGAGTGAACCAGTGGATGGGAGCTCTCTCTCTCTCTCTCTCTCTCTCTCGTACTCTCTGTCTCTCCCTTTTCTTTTCTTTCTTTCTTCTTCTCTTTTTTTTTTGACAGGCAAAGTGGACAGTGAGAGAAAGAGAGACAGAGAGAAAGATCTTCCTTTTTCCGTTGGTTCACCCTCCAATGGCCGCTGCGGCCAGCGCACCACGCTGATCTGAAGCCAGGAGCCAGGTGCTTCCTCCTGGTCTCCCATGCGGGTGCAGGGCCAAGGACCTGGGCCATCCTCCACTGCACTCCCGGGCCACAGCAGAGAGCTGGACTGGAAGAGGAGCAACCGGGACAGAATCCAGTGCCCTGACCGGGACTAGAACCCAGTGTGCCGGCGCTGCAGGTGGAGGATTATTAGCCTATTGAGCCGCGGCGCCGGCCTCAGTCTTTCCCTTTTTCTTTGTTGCTGGGCCTTTCTAATAAATAAATAACCAGACTTGTGCTGCTTTCCCGAGGGTCAGGAACCTGCAGGAGCTGCCCACGCTGTCTCTTGCTTCCTCCCGGCCCCCGGGGGCATGGCCCAGCCCTGGGCCTGACGCCACCCACGTCCCTGAACTCCATTGGCTCAGCTGCCCTCATCACGCTGTGCTGTGCCTGGGCTGACCTTGGACGCAGGCAATGGCACCCACAGGTGCGGTGCTGGGACTGCCAGCCTTGCTGTCCATCCGCTCCAGGCCTCGCCAGTCTCTGCCTCTGTGCAGCCCCTGGGGCTCCGGACTTGCCCTTGACCCAGTGTGGAACTCCATGAGCTCTCTGTGAGCCTGTGGGACGCCTGGCCCTTGGGATTCCCCACGCGAGCTCACTCTGCAGGCTTCACCCGAGGGCCCGAAGTGCCCCAGGGCGCTGTCGAGGACTGCACGGGCCCCCAGGTGCCGACTCAGGCCAGACGTGCGAGGGTCGCTCCAGGCAGCGGCTCCGCCCACGGCAGCTTCAGCTGGAGTTGACTTGGCAGGTTCCCGGGCTCGGTGGCCGTGAGCAGCCAATGAGGAGCTTCTGGATCCAACCACTTACAGCGTCCACCTGTGACAGCAAGACACTGTCCAGAGCCAGAGCGGGAGCAGGGGCGGGGTCCAGGAAGGGGGCGGTCCCTGCAGCCCCAGCAGCCCCAGCCCCAGCCCCTGGCCCTCCGGCTCCGGCCCCCTCCACTGTGGGGTCTTCCTGCAGACGCCTGCAGCTGCCCCGTTTCCAGCAGGCTTTGCTCAAATTCCCCTTTCTGTTCCCATTCACTGCTCACACATAACGATTGTTTCCCGAGTCTCCAGGCCGCGGTCTGTCCCCACAGCCCAGCACGACTGAGCTTTCAAGAAACAAGGACTTTGTGACATTCGTGACGGTGTGGATGGGCCGGGGGGGCGTCCTCAGGCACAGGGGGACAAACGCTGCAGGGCCTCACTCACGGCAGGTGCTGGACCTGAGATGGCCGGGAAGGGGCGAGGCCGTGCTGACCACCCTGCACCTGGAGCTCACATTTAAATGTGATCCAGAGAGGGGGTCTCCTGCTGAGCGGTTTCATCAGGGAAACCTTTCAAAAGCTTCTTTCTGCTCTCCCTCGGTGACCGCCCTCCTGGAATTACTCCCAGCCCGGCCCTTAGCCCTGTTCTCCCAGCACCGCCCCACTCCCTGGTGCGCCTCGATTTTTCCTAGTTTTGAAATTTCACTCCCTTTTGCCATCCCCAGCCCCCTGGAGGCGCACGTGCAGGGGGACAGGGCTTCCCTCCTGGCCTGTTTCCTGCAGCGTCCTCACACCTACCGCGTGCCCACCACCGGCTGCGAGGAAGGAAGACGGCGTCCTGCCGGAGTGCTCGCGACTGAGCCATTGCAGGAGGGGCAGCGCCGTGATGTGAGCCAGGGCCTCGACCCCAGAGCCCAGCTTTGCGCGCTAGGTGCGTGCGTTTGCACTGACTCCAGCCCGCCACGGGGCAGCTGAGGCCACTCGTGTGAGCCTGGGAAAACGGGCACACGGAAGAGCCGCAAGAACCGGTCCGTTTCCCACGGCAGAGCTGTGGTGTACAGTGCTGACCCCGAGTCTGCCAGCACTGACTGATTTAACTCACCATTCTGCCAGCCACCTCGCCAGGGTGCAGGGACTCCACATGGGACAGGAGGTGGCCGAGACACAAAACACAAAGAGCCTGATACACATGGCTCAGGGTCACGGGGGCCATAAATGACACAGCTGGGACAAGATGCCAGGAAGGCCGACAGGTCTCGGCGGTCTCTCTGTCCCTTTCTGCGCCTCTCTGAGCAAGCTGGCCCAGCCCACGGCCCTGCACACGGGGACCAGGCAGAGCCAGGGACACAGGGGCACGCAGAGACGTCTTCTCCCAGCTGCTTCTGCGCGCCACAGGGATGAGGTCCCGCCGCTGCTGCACTGAGCGGGGAGCACCAGGGAGCTGACACGTGCCTGAGTCTTGTGGGACGCCTGGGAAGCGAGTGGGTGAAGTTTCTATGGGGGGGGGGGGTGACGGGGCGTCATCCTGAGCAGACGCCCCTGGACTTGTGATGGAGCTGATGCCTGTGAACCCCCGGAAGTCACACCAATCCAAGTCAGAAACACATTTGGGGCTGGTGCTGTGGTGCACGTGACAGGTTAAGTGCCACCTGCAGCCCATATCAGCACCAGTTCAAGCCCCAGCTGCTCCTCTTCCACCCAGCTCCCTGCTAATGCACCTGGGAGAGCAGTGGAGGATGGCCCAAGTGCCTGGGCCCCTGCAGCCGCGTGGGAGACCAGATGAAGCTCCTGGCTCCTGGCTTTGGCCTGGCCCAGCCCAGGCCCTTGCGACCATTTGGGGAGTGAACCAGCAGATGGAAGACCTCTCTCTCTCTCTCTCTTTCTCCTTCTGGTATCACTCTGCCTTTCAAGTCAATTAAAAAAAAACTTTGAAAATAAGATCCATGTATTTCATACACCTCACAGCCGAGCATCAGGGCTGGGCCTCCCCTGCCTTCGGCGTGCTCAGAACGCTGGCTTCAGCCTGCCGTTGGGCGCGGTCGCCTGTTGTGTCACAATGTGCTCCGTGTCGCACACACTCATCAAATTGCTGTATTAGAAGTGCTGGCAGCGTGAAACATCTCGAACACGGGTTGGGGCCTCCAGGCTGAGAGCCCGGAGGGAAGACAGGGCTGCACAGTGCCAGCCCGGGGGAAGACGGACGGACGTCTCGCTTGCACCACTGTGGTTCTGAGAAGCCCTAAGGCCGCCCTGCAAGCCGCCTGTACTTAACACCCTTTCTCTGGCTGCGACATTTTTTTTATACTTATTTTTTCATCAGGCATTTACATGAAATTTCCATGGAGTGACTTGAGCAGGGAGAGCCGGGAAGACATGTGATGAGGAGGGAGCGGGCCGGCCGGCCAGCGGTGCGCAGGTGCCCTGGGCCAGGTTTTGGGGGCCCCTGAGACTCCTCAATCCCTCTCCTCAGAGGGAGCCCCCTTCATTCGGCAGCTGCTGGAGAAACCTGGGGGGTTCTTGGGAAAGATAAACGCAGTTGATGAACATCCGTAGCTAGGGAGGAAGAGAGAGGGGAGACAAGGAGAGGGAGGGAGACAGACCGGTGGAAATAGACTGAGGGCCTCAGCACTCAGCATGGATACAGAGGAACGGTGGGGAGACTCCTGGCTAGGACCTCGGCCCCTTGTTCCCAAGAGGCTGAAGAGCTGTTGGGAGGTGACCTTCAAAACGACCTTGGACTGTCTGGGAGCACAGTCCCCGTCAGGTACAGGGGTACAGGGAGCAGGTGCCCACCAGCTCTGGGTGCAGGAGGGACCCAAGACTGGGGGCGAGTAAGCCTGAGGCGTGTGCTGGGGCTGGGGGCCGGAACATGCGTGGAGGCCTGGGGAGAGGGGCACACCGCGCGGTGTGGGCTTCAAAGCTGCCAGCCAAACGCGGGAGCAGCAGACAGCGGACACCCCAGCTCACGCCACTGCTTCCGATCGGGGTGCGAAGTCGGGGCCAGGGGCTGTGGCCGGGCCGCAGGGGAGCTGGGGGTGGGTGTCGGAGGTGGTACAGTGGACGTTTGGATAAAGGGGGTTTATTTGTCGGCCTGATGCGACCGACCGTCGTCTCCACTGGGGGAGCAGGAAGCCCGGACACGATGGGGCTGAGAGGGTAAAACCGAGAACAGAGAAGGTGACCGGCTCTTTCTTTCCAGGGCTTCCTTCTCCAGCGCACACAGGAGGGGAAAAGTGGAGAGGGTTCCCAGGGTCGGTCGGCAGCCAGCAGCTGTGCCTGGAGGGGAGCTGTGGGTGGTCCCAGGCTGCGTGGCTGTGGATCGCCCTGCTCTGAAACCGGAGCGTGCATGTGTTACGTTGTATCTTCAGTGGACTGTGGCTCTCCTGCGGGCTGCACTGGGGAGGGAATCCTCCTGCCGCTGCTGATCCTGGGCACAGGCACCCAGCCCAGCCTCCCACTCCTCCTGGCGGCTCCTGGGGGTCACGGTGCAGCAGCTCCCCTACCTCCCCGCAGAGCCTGAAGCCACGCCCGGCATCGCGGCAGGTGGCTGGGAGGATGCTGGGCATTTTCAGGACTTTCTTCTTCGCCTGTTTTTTTACAATGATGAAGGCATTGCTCGAGAGCAGGTCTAGGATCTGCAGATCGTCTGGCGTTTCTGGCCAAGTGGAGCTTCTTCCCCTCGGGACTTCTCCCTCAGCCTCATCGCTTCGGAAACCGGTGCTCGTGGGGAGGCCTCGCTGAGGGACATGGGGGCGGCCATCGCCCACCCTGTCCCTCCCCAAAGTCCATCATAGACGCAAATACAGACAGATGTAGGGGAGGGGAGAGAGGGAGAGAGGGAGAGGGGGAGAGAGGGAGAGAGGGAGAGAGGGAAGGAGGGAGGGAGGGAGGGATGGAGAGAGGGAGAGAGGGAGGGAGGGAGGGAGGGAGGCAGAGAGGGAGGGAGGCAGAGAGGGACGCTGGAGTGGAGGCAGTGGGCAGAGCAGGCTGGTGGGAGCTGACCGTGGTGCTGCTGCCCGGGGCTGCCTGGGAGAAGCGGGGACTCAGCCTCCCGTTTTGGTCTGGGCTTGGCTCCTTCCTCCTAACACAAATCTAAGTGCTGTTGTGATGGGGCGTCAGTGTCGCACCAGGCTGGGCCGGGCCAGTCTGTGCCTCTGTACCATGGCTTGCCCCGCCCCCGTCACCTTTCTGCAAGTGTCGCCTGCACTGCTCCGGGCTCACAGGACCCCCAGCACGGCCAGGGCACGGGAAGCAGCTTTCTCCGCCGTCGTGTTTGAGGCTGCTCTTCACTGTGGACAAGGACAAGGAAACGGGTGGTCCTGACGCACATCGACCGCGAGGGCTGACGGGCCCTGGGAGTCTGTGACCGAGCTGAGAGAGCTCTGCCGGGGTCTTCCTGCTTGAAACCCCGGGATTCCACCGGGAATTACATCCTCCCTCTGGGACTGCATGAGCTGTTGGAGGTCACTAGCAGGTTCACTTCTCTTTTCTAATTTTATGTTTTATTTATTTGAAAGGGAGAGAGAAAGAGAGAAAGAGAGTGAGCAAGACTCCCCCAAATGCTCACAGTGGCTGGGTTGGATCAGGCCAAAGTCAGAAGCCAGGAACCCAAGCCAGGTTGCCTATAAGGGTTGCAGGGATGCAGCTCCTTGAGCCACCCCCCGCTGCTCTGTAGGAAGCTGGGGTTGGGAGTGGAGCCAGGATGAACCCTGGGGTGTGGGCATCCCAAGCAGTGTCTCAGTTGCTAGGCCAAGTGCCTTCCCTGGTTCTTTCTAATCCCACAGCTCAGAGGCTACGTGGTTCCTGGAATAGATGGAATTCATGCCTAAGAAAGGAATTCATAGCAATGTTATGGTAGAGAAACCATGGCCATTGTCACCAGTGATGAGACCAGTGTAGGCCAGGTACGTCCAGTGACACAGGACATGGAACTTGATGTCTGTGACCCTCCCTCCATCCCACCTCCCAGTCTGATCATCGGCAATCATCAGACAAAGTTACTCTGGGAACATTCTAGAAGACACCTGACCAAACACCTCCCCAAACACCAAGGACATAAAGACAGAGGGGAGATGAGGAGCTGTCACCCACTGGGGGAGACCGAGCAGAACCCCGCCAACATCCCGTGTGCCTGGGAGCATGAGGGTGAGAAATCCACCTGCTGCCCAGTGTCACTTCCTGCCTCTGTGACACCTGGGCACACCTGGTGCACCTGTCACACCTGCTGCTGCCTCTGCAGCCCCTAGGCCTTCTTGGTGCTGACTGTCCTCACAGGTGCGCATCCACCCAGTGCTATCACCTGGGTGTGAGCATCCTCTGGTTTCGTACTCTGCTGAGGGGATGAGGGGCCTGTTGGCCATGGGATGTCCTCATGGTCCTGAACAGACAGAGGGCAGCTGTGGGATACCTGTGTAGTCAGGACAAACCTTGCAGTGTTTTGGTTTGGATGACATGGGTGTCAGTAGTGGAACCGTGAGCCTGAGTGTTCAGAATTATTTGAGCAGGTGGTGTTTAATCCCTGCTAACTACATGAATGCCAACAACCATTTCTGGGGCTGCTGGTCCTGCCATGCTGCTGTGGATATGGGGTTCATAGCCCAGGCACCCACACAGAGACCACAGCCAGAGCCCAGGGCTTTTCCAGGGTCTGCCAGGGCCAGGGGGCCCTCATAGCTGTACATTCAATGGCTGGACATGAAGGCCAGGCCCAGCCTTGAGGTTGACACGTGGGCTCTGGTACATCCTAAGGGACCAGTTCCCAGTCTAATGGCAAAAATCAGACAAACTTCAGCAGAGAGACATCCGACATGTTTGGCAGGTGCACCTCAAAGACATCAGCATCATTAAAGAATCAAATGGGATGAGGGATCTCGGATGGGGTCTGAGAACCGTCTATGTGCGTGTGACCAACGCTAGGAGTGACTGCTGTCGATTCACTGTGGTCATGCACCCCTTTGTCTCTGAAAGTGTCTCACGGTGTCACTGCCAGCACTCCCCAGCACAGGAGGGGAGGGAGGGACCTTGCCGGTCGCTGTGGAGGTGGAAGATAAAGACAGGATGGAGTCTGTGTGCTGGCGGTGAGTGGAGGCGGCGTGGCCCTGAGACGCCCCGGCACACACGCATGAGCATCCACACTGGCTCTGTTGGAAGGATCTGCCAGGGCTGCGAGCAGGCGGCCCAGGAGTCTGACTGGCTGCCGGCTTCTCCCTCCTTGGAGCTGTCTCGGCGGCTTCCCAACTCCTTTCAGTGAGTTTGTCCCAGCCTGCGGGCAGGCTCTCTCGTGAGCTCTCAGGGTTTTGGGGGGGTCCTTGAAAGCAATAGGGAGCTTCTTGATGATTTTAGTTTACCAAAGAGATTCTTGGTCAGAGGTCTCCATGCCCCGTCCAACATGCTGACGGCCACGTGGATCCTCACACGGAGCTCAGCGCTCTCTCCTTTGATGGCAAAGGCCCCAGGGAGTCTTCTATGCTCGGTCCAGTGGTGGCAGCGAGAACAGGCTGCTCTAAGATCTCCTTCGAAGTAACTAACACGGAGCGCGTGCTCCAGAGGTGCCGGGGCCGGGAGGCTTCTCAGGAAGATCGTGCACTTTCTAGAATCTGTTCTCAAGAGGAGAGAACGACTGCATGCGCCAAGCACGGCGAGGCAGAGGGAGATGGAGATCGGCTCATTGGCTTTAGGAACATGACGTTGGTGGCTTAGCGGGGACAAACCCCCGGCCGCCACAGTGATGAAGAAGGCAAGGCTGGACTTGCTCGTGGTAGGGGCAGAGCACCCTGAGACGCTCATTAAAGAAAAGCAGAGGCTGGGCGACGCTGGCATGGGTGAGGGATCGCGTGCCTGCATGCGTGCGTGTTAGCTGATGGGCCAGATAACAGCGTGTTTTTATGCTGATGAGAACTGCCCCGGGGAGGGCACAGGAGAACAGACAGACCCGGCGCTGGGGAGACCGGGAGACGCTAGTGCGGGCGAGGAGTGGGCGTGAGGTGGCAGGGAGGGGGCGCCGGTGCAGCCTGTGGGCCTCGCCGTGGCCTCACCCCCTTCTCTTTGCTCTTCTCTGGGACACAGCGGGCTGGTCATCGGTGACGGTGACGCCCGCTGACGGTGACGCGGACTGGAGGCTTGAAGACTCCTTTCCATCCGCTGAAAGTCACAATCGACAAGTGAGTTGTGGCTTTTTCTTTGCAAAGCTGCTTTTTTGTTCTCGTCCATGTTTTCGAGAAGGGTGGAGAAAGTGCTTGATGCGTTACCCTCATTACTGGGGACAGAGCAAATTGCTATTGCACAAGCCCTGCTTATCGGCTCCGGGATCTTGTAGCAGGCAGGGTGTGCGCCTGTATTCCAACCATTATGAAAGTCTTCCCAGCTTGTTGCCAAGAGCTGTTCAAGGAAAACACCGTCAGTTGGTCTAACTCAGCCCTCCCTTCATTAACGTCCCGTCTCCCGAGCTCTTCCCGGGACGATTGTCCATTTTCTTGGAGCTAGGAGCCTAAGAACATGGCCAAGAAGAGGACCCTGTAGCTGGCTGCTGGTTAATAAAACACAGTGGCCACCAACAGCACGGGCTCTGGAGGTGCCTGCCTCCCGGGCGGGCCACGGCTGTGCGTCCACGTGGGGTCCTCGCCTCTCCCAGGTCTCTTTCACTGGTTGTGTTTCCAGGATGCGAGCACCTGTGCCCAGGTACACGGCTGGGAGACAGCACTGGATGGTGGAGCCTGTGGGGTGGGGATGCATGGGCTCTGGCCGTCCCTGAGTTTGTCTCACTGCCCAGAGTGCAAACGCCACCTGCTGCTGAGGGTGGGAACCCGGGGGTTGTTGCAGGGACACGGGCTCCGGGCTGTGGCACAGCCACCTGCCGGCTCCATTTGCAGCTCCTGAAGTGTAGCTGCTCGCACCGGTGCCCTGAGAAGCGAGGCCGTGCTCCCACCGCCCACCTTCCATGGGGAGCAGCCTCGTTCTCGTTGGAGATGGTGACCTTGGCTCATAGAGTGCTTTCAGACGTGATTTCGTAGTGGTTTGATCTGGAATATTCCCTGGGCGTTTCTTTTCTTCGTATGACGGTGCCTGATGCCATTGCCCTGAAGAGCCCTCCTGGAGGTGGTGTCCCCGGGAGTGGCAGTCCCGGAATTACAGGCAGTTCCTTCCTCCCCTCACAGCCACAGGGGAGTGGATCTGGAAACCAGCAGTCAAAGCTGGACCCACTTTGAGCTCCGAATAGAGTAACATTGTGTTACAACCTAAAGTATACAGTAGCCATCCAGGGTCTCTAACCGCATAGGTGGAAAGCCTAGGACAGGGCGAGGAGGAGAAACCAACATCCCACAGGGGAAAGTACGAAGGGTTTGCGTGGGCTCGCTGCCTAAGGACAGGAAGCCCAAGTCCCCGGCCTCAGTACCAGTGACCCTTCCCGAGAGTGCCGTACGGAAAGGGGAGGCCTTCCAGGGAGAGAACCCCGCAGTCCCCAGCCCCGCCAACCACGGGAGTCATGTCAATGGCGATGCTGACAGACACACATGAGGGAAATGACACATGGCCTCTGGGACCTTCTACGGGTCCCGTCCCCAGTCTAATGGCAAGACATAAAATAAATAAAATAAAATAAAATAAATTAGACAAATTCCAGGAGTGAGGCATTCCACACATTTGGCAGGTGCACCTCAAAGACGTCAGCGTCATTAGAATGACCAAATGGGCTGAGGTATCTCGGATGGGGTCTGAGAACCGGCTCTGTGGGTGTGTGACAAACGCTGAGAACGTTAGCTACAGTCCGGTTGGCAGTCGTGAGTCAGTGATGCTCCTTAGTGGAAGCAATGCCTCCCCTGATGGGTTGCTGATGAGGGGTAGGGGCCCACACTTCCCAGGGACTCTGCCTAATCCTGTTTTCTCTAAGTCTAAGCCGCCCTGGGGGTGTGAGTGAAGGCCCCAGGCTCCCGCTGAAGCCCAGGAGTCTACCAGAGGTGTTCGCTTGACCCAGAAGAAGGCAGAAGGGAAGGTAACACAGGGGACAGGGCGCGGACCGGAGCTCGAGGTCTCTGCCCCTAGGCAGCAAACATCAGTGACTGAGCGGGGACACCCGCGAGGCGGACGCGGGACCCCTGCTCATCAGTGAAATGCCCTCCCCCCGCCCTGCTGGGGTGATGTGAGAGTGCGTAATAGAGACAGCCTGCTCCCTCCACGCCCACGGCAAGGCTGTCCGTGAGGAGTAGGGATAAGGCAGGGAGGCATCAGCCTTGGGAAGTCAGAACCCCCACGCCCACCCAGGGGTGAGGAGGGGCTCCCGCCTTGGCCCACGCCCACCCAGGGGTGAGGAGGGGCTCCCGCCTTGGCCCACGCCCACCCAGGGGTGACGAGGGGCTCCCGCCTTGGCCCACGCCCACGCAGGGGTGACGAGGGGCTCCCGCCTTGGCCCATGCCCACCCAGGGGTGACGAGGGGCTCCCGCCTTGGCCCAGGCCCACCCAGGGGTGAGGAGGGGCTCCCGCCTTGGCCCACGCCCACCCAGGGGTGACGAGGGGCTCCCGCCTTGGCCCACGCCCACCCAGGGGTGACGAGGGGCTCCCGCCTTGGCCCACGCCCACGCAGGGGTGACGAGGGGCTCCCGCCTTGGCCCATGCCCACCCAGGGGTGACGAGGGGCTCCCGCCTTGGCCCAGGCCCACCCAGGGGTGAGGAGGGGCTCCCGCCTTGGCCCACGCCCACCCAGGGGTGACGAGGGGCTCCCGCCTTGGCCCAGGCCCACCCAGGGGTGAGGAGGGGCTCCCACCTTGGCCCACGCCCACCCAGGGGTGACGAGGGGCTCCCGCCTTGGCCCACGCCCACCCAGGGGTGACGAGGGGCTGCCGCCTTGGCCCAGGCCCACCCAGGGGTGACGAGGGGCTCCCGCCTTGGCTTCAATGGGGGCCTAGGGCCTTCACTCAGCAACCCTTCCCCAGCCCCTCCACCACCAACACGGAAGCTTCAAAAAGACCCGGAGTCTCACGACACAGTGCTCAATAGGTCACCCAGGAATCACGCCTGACACGGAGACCAGGGGATCGTAAACACACGGGCAAACACAAATGCACACGCACCTCGCGCCTCCTCGTGAGCTTTCCAGACGATGGTGCAGAGTGGGAGCAGGATTCTCACACTCGCCAATGTGGTCCTTTTTGAAAAATCCGTGTTTACTTTGAAAGAGAGGAGGAGGAGGAGGAGGAAGAGAGGAGGAGGAGGGGGAGGAGCCCCGACTCCTGGTTCACTTCCCAAAGCCTGCAATAGCCAGGGCTGGGCCGGGCTGGAGCCCGGAGTTGGGAACACCATCTGGTCTCCCATGTGGGTGGCAGGGACCCGAGGACTTGGGCTTCACCTGCTGCCTCCCAGGGTGCAACATGGGGTTGAAAGGTAAGTTTATTCTGGTTCAAAGTTTTTTGAAATTCATGCATAATTTGTTCAGAATGTGTGGAGGCCATGCTCTCTCTGAAGGCGCCTGGTAGGAAATCGGCAGTTTGGAAGAAATGAAGCCATTTCTCCAGCAGCTACCGGAACGCGCCAATACAAGGCTGGTAACAGGAATGGCTCGGAGCTGCTCACGGAGCTGAATTCCAGTGAGTGCCCCTCCTCCGCGGAAGCGATCTCCAGGCTCCAAATCGTGAATTCCAATTCTCCATGATGTATGGCAGAGAGAAGAGGAGGCAACGCTTCCTGACCCATAGCAAAGTCCCATTGTCATCCTGCATCCAACCACAGATGGCACCAAAGGAAAGACAAGCGCAGACCCCCATCCCCTCTGAGTGCACATGCAGAAATCCCTGCCACCGCGTTGGCAAGAAATCAGCCACACCTAGGAAGAGCTACACCCTGAGCAACTGGGGTTGACGCGAGCGATGGAAGGCTGATTCGATATTGTGTGTATCAATGATTGCAATGCACCGGGTGTTTCCAAAGCTCAAACTCACATGCCCACATACTCTGATGCTGTGAAAAGCATGGGACTAACTCTAAATCCAGTTGTGAGTCCAGGTTAGCGAGAGTGAGAGATGAGAGGGACTTGCGCTTTCTCACCTGGACAGAGAATGCAGGGCAAAGCCACAGCTCACATTCTCCTTGACGGGAACAGAGTGGCTGCTTCAGGGCTACGAGCGAGAGCACGGGAGCGCTGCGTGGTGCATGGCTGGCGTTGGCTGGTGTTCTCTGGGCGAGGACTGCTGTGCCGACACGTGCTGGATCACAGGGGATCACAGGCTTTGCTGGGGGCCTCTAGCCCCGCCCTCCCGGCGGGGTGTGCCTGTTCTGGCACCTGCAGCAAATACCTGGACCAGGAGTGGCAGAGTGGGATGTGAGGGGCTCTGGGCCGATTCCTTGACTGGTCCTCTGGCCAGGGGGAGGCGAGGCCCCGCGGCCGCCGAACACAGTGTGGGTCCTGTCCTTTGTCTTCCGGGGTTCTCTGCTGCACCTGCCCCGGGGCTGCTCTCTCTGCCCCAGGGCCCCCCTGCCTCGGCGTCCTCACATCCCACTCACTGGCTCCCCCGCCAGCTCCTTCTCACCTCTTCTCCGTGCCCTGGCCTCAGATGCTGATGCTCCGTGCAGGAGCCGGGCGCTGCCTCTGCAGGCGTTCACAAACCCTCTTCTTCCCCCACACCTCCCTCTGCCTCAGCCCCAGGGTAGCTCCCTCGCGAGCTTGGGCAGCAGGCCTCAGGCTGGATTCAGCCCCCCGGTAGGCTGCTATCCACCTGCACGCGTGGGTCCAGCGGCTGCCCCCGAGGTGCGCTTTGCCGCGTCCCCTGCAGGCATTTCTCCTTCCTGGGTTCCCTGTAGGTCCCCAGGAGTCCGTGCTCTGCTCAGGCGGAGCACCTCCTCTCTCTGCCCCCCAGATGCCATTGCAGGGGTCTCGGTGCCTGTGGAGGGTCCTGGCTGGGCCTTCCCCCGTGGCTCAGCGTCGCTCTCCCAGCTCTGTCCTCCCTGAGCGGTGAGAGCAGCCTGCCCAGTGCCCCAGCTCGGTCTCGCGCAGGATGATTTGCGCCACTTCAGAAACTGCGATTTCACGAGGCAGCCCTCCGGGTGCGCGTTTTCGGGGGCTCTCCAGGATCCGAGATGAAGCCCGGGCTTGCGGAATGGCCACCCCGCCTTTGATCCGTGCTGTGGCGCTCCCCGCCGCCTCCTTTCTGTATTGGGACAGGGGCTCCCCTGTTCCCGCTGTCCTGGTACCTGCTCTCGGAAGGGGCTCCGGCTCCCCTCTCCTCTGTTCCTAAGTCCTCGTCCTCCCCTGCCCTCTCTCCCGTGGCCGGATCCTTAGGCCCGGTCGGCCTGACCCACCACTCCCAACAGGGCTCGGGGTCCACTGTGCCCTTGTCACGGTGTGCGCTGTGGTCTGCACCTTCTGGGTGGTTGTGATCCCTTGTCTGGCCCTGAGCGGCCCCAGCAAGTGCCTGGAAACCGCACCTCATCTTTCCATTCACTTTTCCAAGGTCTTTTTGAAGGCCTGTTGTGCATCCCGCCAGGCGGGGAGCGTCTCCAAGGCGGGCTCTGACTCACCGGCAGCACCAGGACTTGCAGTTGGAAAAGGCCTCGACGGCTCAGTCCTTGGCACCGAGTCAGAGATGGCTTCGCTGGGTTCAGGGTTTGTCCCGTGCAGAGCAATGGATCCCAAGTGTGTGAGGACACAGAGGCGCTGGGCAGCCCGGAGAGAGCCCTGGCGTCCGGCAAGGACGGCAGAGGCCGCGGGGCCAGCTCTGGCGCGTGTGTGGAGCGCTCCCTTAGCTTCGCGCTGCCGCTTGCCGCTGTAGCATTTGGCAGCCAATGGAGTTTCAGGCTGAGGTCCCTGACTGGTTTTCAGTGACTGCAGACCCCATTGATAACCAGCGCCCCCTGCACCCTGGGAGCGGCTGGGTCAGTGGTGCTGGTCTTCCTACAGCCCCTACACCTCGGGTTTCTTGCAAATGCCTCTGGCCTTTCTCCTGCAGGGCTGCCGGGCTGCCGGGTGGTCTCTGGCTCTGCTCTCTGCATTTCCTGCATCTCCACGCCCACTTGCACAGTGTTTGGCTTCGGGAGGAATCTGGAGGAATTCCGGGCTGGTTGTGGAGACTGGTTGGGTTTGAAGGCAGGGTTGTTTGCCCCGAGGGGTAAAAGGACCTTGGCTTTTGCAATTCGTGGCCACCGTAGGCGGAGCAAAGCCCCGAAGGGAAGCAGAGCCCTGCTAAGACAGTGGCTGTTGCGCTGGAAGGCACAGCGATCCGGCGTAGGAAACCAGTTCTCACCACACGGGAGAGTGGACAGAGACAAGGACACGATTCTGAGGCCACGCATTCCTGGAACAAGGCACGGTTGGGAAGTGAGGGGAACTCCGTGGATGTGCCTAGAGCATCCAGTGCCCGTGGAGCTTCAAGGTTAGCGCTTCCAAAAATCTGCACCCAAGTTTGACCTTGGGATTGGCTAGAGCACCCCCACCTGGAGTCCTTCCGGACTGTCCACGTTCAGGTGACAACGGTGCTGGGCAGCAGAGGGGCTGACCGTGGGGAAGCTGTGGGGACGCTGGGCGAGCGCCTTTGCTTTGCCACTCCTCAGGCCTCCTTTGCCCACAGTGACCGCTTGCAGAAGGGAACACAGGGGCCAGTGCTGCGGCACTGTGGGTTACGCGGCTGCTTGCAGCGCCGGAGCCCCGTATCAGAGCACTAGTTCGAGTCCAGGCCGCTCCACTTCCGATCCAGCTCTCTGCTACTCCACCTGGGAAAGCAGAAGGTGGCCCAAGTGCTTGGGCCCCTGCACCCACGTGGGAGACAGAGACGAAGCTCCTGGCTCCTGGCTTCTGCCTGGCCCAAGCCCCAACCATTACTGCCATTTGGGGAGGGAACCAGTGGATGGAAGAGCTCTCTCTCTTTCTGTCTGTCCTTCTCTCTCTCTAACTCTGACTTTCAAATAAAAGAAATAAATCTTTAAAATAAATAAATACACAAAGTCAACCGTGAAATCCACAGTGAAACAACAAAGTCAAACCCAACCCAGCGCAGGTAGAAAATGGGAAGAGAAAGCAGTGGGTGGTCCACCAGGAGGAATGCGGGGATGGCAGCCAGCTCAGGAAGACAGCCCCCTTCCCTGGGCTGTGGGGCCCTGCAGATTCCCGCCACTGTGCGGCGTCACCGCACCCTGCGAGGGGGACCAGACCAGACAGCGAGTGTGGGGCTGGGGCCCCGTCTGAGATACAGAGTGGCCGACGGCCGGCTGAAAGGGCAGTGGTGTCCCAGCGCTGTTCTTCCAGATCCGTTTCTAAGAATCATCTCACTAACCTGCAGACCGTGACCCCCGTGTCCTCCCCACGTTGTCCCCGCGGTGGGCTGGGGGCGGCTGCGTCCATTTCACAGATGACCCCGCGCTTTGCTGTGGCTGCTGCCCCCGACGGCGCCCTGTGAAGGCAGAGCCCCGGCTGCTGCTGCCTCCTTTGACTTGAAGCTGCCTCTGCGCCCTCTGCCAGCCGTGTGCACCTCTCCCCGAGCCCGGGGTCCCAGGCGATTCTTCCCGGCGACCCTGGGAGGGGAACGGCAATGATGGCATTGGTTTGTGCGTTCTCCACATTTGGAGGCAGTGATTAGCTGACGGGGTGAATTTGTGTGGCTGTGAAATCAGGGCTGTGGCTGGAGGAGGTGCCGACACCCGGAGCTCCTCCTGCGACCATTTCCTGCCTAACCCACGCGTGAGAGCAGGTGTGGGCTCCCAGGCCTGGTGGTCCACCCCTGTCTGGGGCTGCTTCACCTGGCTCCTCCCCCCGACAGGTGCTTGGCTGCTTCTATCACGCGTATGTCTCGCCCGCCGGCTCCCACTCGGTGGTGATGGATTTTCCACCGTGGTTCCCACTGAGCTTTGCTGCCCCCATCCCAGCGTGTCTGTGGCCGGGCCGCTCCCTTGGACGTGGCTTCTCTGTCTCAGGTTACGGTGGTCACCGGAGAGTGGGACCAGCAACCTGGCAGAGGTCGGACGCCGTGGCCGGAGCGCCACACACATCTGCCCTCTGAGTCATGGCGACAACTCGTTTTATGGGAACAAAATTCTGGCGTAGTCACTGGCCTGATCTGCGGAGTTGTGACTGGGTAACCACATGAGACACAAATTCCAGTTTTCCCACGTTGTGTTGAATGCGAAAGCCCAGTGAACTTTATAAAGATTTAGGGTCTTACGTATTTCAAAAAAATAAAACTTAAAGTGACCACAAGCGCCCTCCTGCTGTGCAGAATGAGTTGATATGGACGCGTCATTGCGGGGGGGGGGGGGAGTGCCCCCCACAGCCTGTGCTGGAAACTTCCGTGGCAGGTGGCAGTCCTGGGGTGGGTGCAGGGCGCCTTGCTCGGCGGGTTTCTGCCTTCCCGAGTGGAGTGGAAGAGTGCTGCTGTCTCGGGGCGCTTCCTTCTACGGATGCTCACCCTCCCTCCCTCCCCAGCCCTTGGGGGGGGGACAGCCCCTCGTCATGGGCGTCCAGTCCCTGGAACGAGTTCGTTTGTTTTCACATGCCCGGCGCTGGCTCTTCTGCTCAGCGGCGCAGAGCGGACCGTGATGCGATTCAGTGATGTGTGTCATCCTCTCTGATCTCTGTAGCCCCGCCCCTGCCCCAGGGTCCCGGCTGGCGCGTCTGGGGCGTCTGGTTCCGGCTTCCCTGAGGCTGCTATGGCCGTGACGCTTCTCAGAGCTCAGACTTGGAGGATCCTGAGATGCAAGCAGTGTTTTGTAGGACGCCCTTGGTTGGGGTGGGTCTGATGTTTGTCTCCCGGCTCGACTGGGGTCCTGGGTTACTGGGAGGAAGAGCACGTGACATTCTCAGCACCGTTCCAAGCACAGGTGCTCCCGACCCACCTGGCCCTGTTGGTCTGGGTCTCGGCCAGTGCTCGAGGTTTCTCTGTCATGGCTGTGCTTCTCGTCTGAGCCACTGAGACCTTGCTTACTGAGTGTATGGGTTTACAGTCACGTTCTGACATCACGTTCTCTGGGGCAGCTGACCGTTGGACATCCTCAAGGTCCTGTTCCTCTCGCTCCTCTGTCCTGTTCCCCCAACTCTGGGCCAGTGCAGTCACACCTGTGGCTTCCAAAGACATCTCCAAGCAGAGGATTCCCCAATATACAGCTCTGGTGAATTCACACACACACACACACACACACGGAGAGAGACATAGCTAACACACTCCTATCCGCCGGCTCACTCCCTGCCTGCTCACAACAGCCCATGTTGGGCTGGGCTGCGGCTGGTGCTCCCGGTCTCCCACGTGGCGGGCAGGGCCTGGCAACCGGCGCCACCACCGCCGCCTCCCCCAGGTCTGTCCCGGCAGGAAGCTGGAACTGGCAGCCGGAGCTGGGACTCCAGTGTGGGGCGCAGAGACCTTCCCGGGGGCCTTGACCTCCAGACGAGTGCCTGCCCCGGGGATGCCCACTCCGTTCCAGGATTGCGTTTGTGAATGTCATCGATTTCTCGCTGGGTTCTTGACTCTGTCGCCCCCAAAAAGGGCAACTCCATCCCTGCAGACTTTTCTTCCGCCTCCTGCGTCTCACCCTGCCCGCCAGCCCCCCGCACGCTCGGGGCCATTCTTAAAAGTCTCCCTACAACATGTTAATCCTCTTAGGGAAAAGACCGCCGGGCAACAATAGCTCTGCCTTTGCAGTTAGGTCCAGCCAGCTGACACCAGAATATGGGAAAATCTGCAGTCATTTTTACATAGTTTCATAAAGACTCAAAAAGTTTATTTTTAAATGAAACAGAATCCTGAGGGCTCCTCCTTGTTCCTCGCTGCCTTTGAAATCCGGGCCACTTCTGCCCTTCACATGGCGCTTAAATGTCCCGGCTGAGGTTCCGGAAACCAGAGCATTCTTTGGAACTTTGTTCCCCAAAGGCAAGCGCGCTTTCAAGTAGCAATTAAAGAGCTCGTTTCTCTCATTGTTAGAGAAACTAAGTGAGTTTTTTCCTCTTCTAAGTTGAACTTTTACAAACACTTCAACACATCAAAGTCCCCGGCAAGCTTGGCTGAAACGTGGAGTAGAAATTCTTCCCCTCACGCACCCCCGGCCTGGCCCACTCCACACAGTGAGGCCACAGGACGAGCTAGCTCCACTGCTGAGCGTGCCCCGTGTGTCTGCGTACGCCAGGAAAGTGACATCCCACTTGGAAGAAAAGATTCATTTATTTAAAAGGTAGATTGATGGTGGCAGAGGGGGAGACACACACACACACACATACAGAGAAAAAGAGAGAAAGAGAGAGAGAGAGAGAGAGAGAGAGAGAGAATCTACCATCTGCTGGTTCACTTCCCAATGGCCACAGCAACCAGAGCTGGGCCAGGCCAAAGCCAGAAACCAGGAGCTCCATCTGGGTCTCCCACGTGAGTGCGGGGCCCAAGCACTTGGGCATCTTCTGCTGCCTTCCCGGTGAGTTAGCAGGGAGCTGGATGGGAAGTGGAGCAGCGGGACTTGAAGCGGTGCTGGACCGGAGATGTCCGCATTGCCGGTGTTGGCTTAGCTGCTTTGCCACGAGGCTGGCCGGGGCAGTGGCATCCCATGTTAGGCAGAGCACACCTCAGTTCTCCGGTGTTGGCTCAGTCGCTGCACTCAGCAGGCCAGCATCCCCTTGGCCTGCCACACCTGTGCCCTCTGTGCTCAGCCCCACACTCCGCTCTGTGCCTTCTCATTCCTCGAACTGGGGTTTGAGAGGGAGCCACAGTGACCCCTCGACTGGGCCAGGCCCGCGTCCTTGCAGTGGGAGCCTGCGTGGTCATGCCATCCATGTCCATCCTGTGCAGGGGCCAGCACCGGGTGTGGTGGGTTGTGAGGAGTGTGGGGCCTGGGGGCTCACCTCAGCCGTCTGAGAGCGAGGCCACTGGGCAGGAAGCTGCAAGGAGGACCCCCTGCTCAGGCAGGGAGGTAGGACTCATCCTGCAAGCTGGGGTGCAGCCCCATGGCCCCTCCCCCAACACACACACGACACAGAGAGCCCCAGGCCCATGGAAAGAGGAAGAGAAGAGGCCAGCTCCGGGTGGGGCAGGCTGGGGCGGCGGAGGGTGGCCATGGTCCCGGGATACCCAGGCCATAGGATGTGCTGGCACCAGTGCCTGCTCCCCCTGGAGTACAGCAGCAGCTGGGTTTGGGATGTGGAAGCCGACGACTCCGGCTCTCCCTGGTCACTGCCTTACGGGACCTGCTGGGCCACCAGGGCTCATGACCACAGCCTGGCAACTTGACACGCCCGTCCCCAGGGAGAGGTCCCACCCAGGGAGGAGTGAGGGGTCCCACCCACGGTAGACCCGGGGACGCCGATGGCCAGAGAGCAGAGCAGCCCCCACACAGGTGCAGTGGGAAATGCAGAACGGGGACTGGGAGTATCTGCATGCTTTCCCGCTGTTGGTAACAAGGTGTGTTTAGTTTGTATAGGAACCGATAGACATTATGATACATGTAAGCCCAGTTTCCATAAGACTATAAGATTGTCATGCCCAGGGAGTGGGGGTGGGTGGAGGCACGTGGATTTCTATTTCCTGTTTCTCTCTGCTGCTGTCTTAGCATTTTACTACACGTGGGCTCTCGTTATAGGACTGACAGAGCACGCTGGCCTAGAGTTTGTAGGGAGGTGGGAGAACCTGGAGTGACAGACACAGGAGGCACCGTGCATGGAGGAACCAAAGGCCACCTGAGACCCTAGTGAGAGAGAAGAGAGAGACGAATTGTGAAGGATAAAGGCAGCACGAGGTGACTCTGCCTTCGCTGGAAGACTTCTCGGGCCACCGTGACCCAAGAGCAGGGAGCCAGGTGCAGCATTTCGGCTCCTTCAGGCTGGGTTCCGTGCAGACGGAGCCCGTGAAGCCGCACATTCCGGGGTTCTGCCGTAGCTGGCGAAGCTCTGTGGCTGCAGGCGCAGGTTCTTCTTGTGCGTCTCACCGTGCGCTATGCACCATGCGCTGGAGAGATGTCCATGCACTGTGCTGTGTCTGCATCGACATCTCTCCACGCCGTGGTGCCCTGAGGAGCTCTGGCAGCGCTTGCCTTGTAGCTGGAAAGGACGCGCCCAGAGAGACAATGGATGGCACGGCGTCTTCGCACTGAAGAGGGCTCCTCTCTCGGAGCCCAGGGCGAGAAAAGCTCCCCCGGCAAAGCAATCCGTATGTCCCAGGGATCGCGGACGGTCGTGCAAGCCTCGAGCAGTGACCCGGAGCGCGAATTTCTTAGATTTTCCGCCGTCTGGGCTCCGTATGCCGATGGAATGTCTGCTCTAAGAAGTCTGTGGCGAACGTGAGCAGCAGGCCTGGCAGCCCTGGGAAGAGCCGGCCGGGCCGCCCACGGCTTCCTGCAGGCCCGCAGCCGGCTTTCATGTGGGTCTTGGCACCGAGGCCTTTGACTGGAACGACTTGGAAATGGGAACGCCAGACGCAAGGGGAAGAATTTGCTTTCTGGTTGGTCTGAGAGGAGTGGAACTCCCGTCTAGGAACATCTGTAGGCGTCCGTGTGTGTTCTTCCTAAAATACTTAACGCAGTCTTGCAAGTGCGTGCCCATCTCAGGGTCTAGAACCGAGAGCCACGTGGAGCGATCCGGTCTCGGCGGCAAATGCTGTGTTCCCAGGACGGTCGAGGGGACCCAGTGACGGTGACGCTGCTGCTGACGGCGCCGGCGATGCCACAAACGGTGGCTTCTTTCCGAGCCACACGCCGTGTCCTGAGCACACAGCGGGGCATGGAATCCCGGCAGCCCAGGGCAGGTGCCGTTGTTGGTTTCGTATTTGGCAGAAGCTTGGGTGATTGACAGACTCATCCCATCTTCCCCTTCTCCTGAGGGGTTCCAGCCTCAAGCTCCATGGTCACGCGAGGCTGATCGCCGAGGACCTGTGTACACATTCGTGAAGGACACAGGGCTTCTGGCGCTGACGCAGCCCGGGTCCCGGTTCCTGAGTGTCCACCCGGAGCTGCATTTCCTGTGGGTGTTTTCTTCCTTGGATGCGCTGTGATGCACCTGTTGGGTTAAGGTTGCCAGTTCAAGGTTGCTATCTCTGTGAACACAGCGTGTTTTGAGCCTGGGTTCCTCCAAGTCGCCTTGTCTTTTCCGCTTTAGATTTTTCTAAGCTTGGACTTTGCAAAACATGTTCACCACAATGTCCACAGCCTCCTCACTGCTGTGTCACAAAGCCCAACACCCTGTTCCCGAGGATGCCCGGATGCTGTAGCACCAGCGTCCGAGATCCGTCTTCCTGACGGAGACCTGCAAAGCATGAAGGCTTTGGCCGGCCAGATGTGCGACCGTCTTTGTTCCCATGTTTCCCTGGGCGAGATTTATGTCTTAACCAGTGCATCTCCAGCGGGCCGAGCCAGAGTCCTCCCACCAGCCAAAGTGAGTGGGTGAAGAAGCAAGGGGCCGGGGGGGCAGGGATTGTCCTTGCTGATGAGGGAAATCTGGAATTGAGGGCGTGGGGGCGTGGCTATTTGTGACCTCAAGGTGTTCCGGGTGATGTTCCACCCGGGTGATCCCCGCCCTCCCCAGCTGGGATCTTGGCTGCCCTCTTCCCACGGTCCCGCGGGGAGGATGGCCGAGGGACTGAGTGGCCATGCTCATCAGGAGAACGCTGCAGGCTGGCAGACCTGTGTCCAAGACGTCTGTGTTGGCCCCACAGATGCGAGGGGCTGGTGTCGCCACGCACTCAGTGCATGTGGTTGTGTGTCTAGAGTCCCGCTCCCGGGCAGGCGGGGCTGTTCCTGGTGGAGGCACAGGGTTAAGTGCCATCTTTACAGGCTGTGCTACTACCCGGTGTGCCTGTGTAGCCTGCTTTTCTAAAGAGATTCAAAACGAGCCTCTTGTATTTTTGTTACTGAGAATGCTTTAAATTCGACAAGGAAGCTGGAGAGCGGACCTCATTGTGATGTAAGAACGCGCATAAGAACGCCCTGTATTCCCAGGTCTTGCACATTTAGTTGATCCCTAGGGTAGACGACTGTTTTCAACAGGAAGATCTTGCCCATGAGTAAATCGCTCTCACCCTTTAGAGCCAGAGCAGAGACAGGTGCACGCCGGTTGCCTGCATAACAAGTGCGCGAGCACTGGTCTCACCACCGCTGTGGGTTACTCATTTCGTTCCACAGGGAGTTTGGGTGCTGACCTCCGTTCGCCGTCTCTGTGACGGACAGTTCCACACGGCGTCCTGAGCCTAGTGCCACTCAGCGCTCTCGGCACGCCTGGTGCGTCCCCCGTTCCAAATGACAGCCTCAGGTGGGGAGGCTCGCCGCTGCCCCACAGCTGTGAGCTTCACATGGGACCAGAACCCAGGCAGGTGGCCCAGAGCCTCAGGAATCCGTGTCGCCACCAACTCATTTGATTCCAAGTACGGTCACATCCCAGTGAGACGTTCTCTCCGTTAGAGCCGGTGTGAGGCTTTGTGAACCACGACCGCAATGTTGACAAGATGTGAGAGTGCAGAGCATTGTCTGTTTCAGCCCCCAGAACCCCCACTGAGCCCCAGCTCCGCACGCATGAGCCCAAGTACAACACAGGGCCGTGGACTTCCCTCCAGGTGCCCTGAGACGTGGACCTAGGATCTTTAATAAATGTCAAGAGATGACCTGTTTTAAATATTTGTGTGGTGAACAAAAAGGCAAGTTTGAAATTCAGAGTCTTGCAGTTTCTCAACCGTTCTCTGGACACGGTTTATTTCGGGTTCTGGGTTTTGCTGCCCCATCGCTGACGCGGGAGCCCCTTGCTTCTGCTTCGGCCCTTTTCCTCTGGTCGATTGATCGTATTTATTGTGGCTCATGGAGCAGGGACTGGGGTATTTGGGGCAAGTCTGCTTTTTATAGTCTGCCCTGGACCTGGGCTTGCACTGCCTGCTCTCCCCTCCCTTCCCCTCCTCCTCACAGGCAGTGAACATTCGCCGGAAGTGCAAAACGTCTGCAAATAAACAGCTCTAAAAGGAGGGTGTTTGCTTGTTGTCAGAGAGCGGCGTTTATAACAAAGCGTGCAGGTGGCGGGCTCGCGACTCGGTAAGGCTGGGGGACTCGCCTCACTGACACGGCTGCTGAGTCGCCGCCCCGCGCTTCGAGCCGAACCTCTGCCGTCGCTGTGTGACGAGGTTCACGTGCTCATCACGGTCAGCCCTCACCTTTCCGAATGTCCAGCTAACACAGGCGCTCACAGTCCAGCTTCTCCAGAGCCTCCGATGGGGTCATTTTCATCCTAGTCCATGCAGCAGGTGGCCACAGGCATCGACAAATCAGCCCTTTGTCGCAGACAGCAGGAGCAGGGCTGTTGGGGTGTAGGTCTGTCTCCAAATGCACGAGGGGGCTGGCAAAGTTCAAGTTGATTTTGGTGCGCAGCTGTGTGCGGGCTAGGCATAGTCTTCCACAAATGTGCATTTCCAGGCGTGTTTAGAGACCCCGTGGATGTTGTTCTCTCTTCTTGGTTCTAAACAGTGGAGAAGCCCCCGGGAGTCTTGTGAGCATCTGTCTGCCTCACGCTGAGTTCGCTCCAGCGCCAGGGGCTCACTGCGTCTGTACATCCCAGATGACGGTCCAGTGGATGGGACACGCGCTGGGTTTTACATCCTGAGGTGCTGGGTGGGTTTCATCGCTGAAACGATTTTTGAGCTTTATTTTGAAGTAGCAAAATGACCAGAAACGTTGGATTCTTCCAGACACTGTGTTAAAAGTTCTCTGCCTGACTTGAGCCCAGACTGAGAGCCAGAGCTGATCTTGCAGCAGCGGCGCTGCCTCTGTGGGCTGCAGCCAATACCCTGCTCTTCTCCCCAGGTTTCCTTTGGTCCGTGGGCAGCGCACTTCCTGTGTGAGCTTCAGGAATGTCCCGTCCCTGGCCAGGGAGCTTTTAGGGCACCCACAGCACAACTGCTCACCTGCAGCTGAGACGGCCAGGTGGGGGTGGCCAGGAGCGGATAGCCAGCCAGGGGTGACCAGGTGGAGGTGGCCAGGTGGAGGTGGCCAGGTGGGGGTGGTCAGGTGGGGGTGGCCAGCAGACCTCCCGATTCTAGATCTATCCCGCCAACTCCGGGCCACACCGGGGCTGGCTGCCCAGCCCCCTGGTCTGGGAACGGTCTGCAGGCGGTTCGTGGGGGCAGCTGTAGGACCTCCCTCCATGATTTTCCCACCTGGGGGAGTCACCATTCTGTGTGCCCCTCTGTTCTGTCTCTTTGGAACCGTTGAGTCAAGCGTTTTGTCCATTCTTTAATTCTCGCAGTCTGGAGAATGAAGCCGGGTCCTGGTGCTCCTTCAAACAGGAGCTCACTATTCTCTGGTCAGCCAGAGGCGGGCAGGCACTCGCACTGAGAGCATCGGCTAAATGTGCTTGTTTCTGAGCAGAGAGCGCGAGGGGTTTCTTTCCCTCTCCCCACCCACCTGGGGCTCAGTGACCTGCCCCCCCCCCCCGTCTCCCCAATTCACCTGCTGGGGCCCAAATCCCAGGGCCCCAGAATGTGATGGACTGGGGGTTAGGTCTTCCCAAAGGTCGTTCGTGTGGGCCCTGATCCCGCAGGCCTGGTTTCTCTGGATGAAGTGGTGAGGACACAGACACACGCGGGCACAGAGGGACGGCCCTATGAGGACACAGGAGGGAGAGCTCAGGAGAAACCCACGCCTGCACCAACCTGGGCCTCCTGCCCCCAGCTCCAGCCCATGGGAACGAACTTCTGGCACTTCAGGCTGGGCTGTGGTGCTGAGCTGAGCTTCACGGTGCCTTCCCGGGCTCCTGGGGGCCCTGCCGCAGGCATCCTGTCTAGCTCTCCTCTCCCTCCGGCTTCTCAGAGGAGGCCGAGGGGCCTGGGCCAAGGTCAAAGCCGTGCTGCTTGGCTCAGCGGGCCGCAGCCATGGTGCACCCATCCTCAGGTGGTCTCAGGGCACTGGGACTCAAACTCCAGGCTCCTCCACCCAGGTTTTTGGCTTCAGTTTTGGCCCAAGTTCCAAGTGCCCAGGCTGGCTTGGATGGCGAGAGCCCAGCCAGGCCAGCTTTGACGGCGCCCAAAGCTCACGCAATTCAGAGGAATCTTCTTCTACACAAAAGAACACATGATTACAAAGCTGCAGCCCTGGGTGCAGAGTGGTCACTTAGGGTGAAGGACGGCGTCACCACAACACAGTCTACAAACCCAGCAAACACTGTAAGTGCTCTGCCAGCCGTTTTCTTTCGCTACAGAATTTGGTATGGTTAATATTTTAAAAATATAAACCTGAACCTCAGATGGCACACAAATGAGTAAACGTGCTGCTCTCTGCTGCTCCGCTGTTCTGAGCCATGGCCCCGGCCGCCCCAACTCGCGGCACCCCGTGGAGGAGGCGCCGCGCAGCCCCGGCAGCTCCGGGAGCAGCTTGGCTGGGAATCCCCAGGCTGCACGCACACAGGATGTGTCAGACATTGCAGGCACATGGTGACACACAGGGTCCTAGGAGGCGCTGAGCTCACACACACACACACACGCATGCCTGGTGGGGATCACGTGGCAGGCTGGGGCATAGACCCAGGGAGCACGGGATTCCCAGGGCAGAGACGGTCGGAGCAGAGGCGTGTGCTTCTAACGGGATCCCCTGCACGCGTGTCCCCTCGGCAGATGGGGAGGCACTGTGCAAGGGTGCACACGATCTCATGTGTGACGCCCGGAACCCACCCCTGGGTGTGGGACGCTCCTCGTGGTCCTTGCCTCCTGCCTCTACTGCCCATGTTTTGACCTCCTTCTCCTTGGCCGGGGAACAGACATCGGCGTGAGGCCCCTGGAGGGACGCGGCTGTCATCAGGTGACTTTTGGGGGCGGGACCCTTGGCTACAGGCGTCTGCTGAGCTGCTTCGAGGGACCTGGATTGATTCCACAAAACCATTCCTAGTCCAGGGCAGCACGAGGTCGCCGCATCAGAGAAGGGGGTGCCAGGGAACCAAGCAGGCCCACGCTCCTGGGCTCAGCTCACGAGGTTCTGCTGCCCCCTCCCCAACTCCCCCTGCCCGCGTCACGCCTGGGAGGCGGCCGCCGCGGAAGAGTGCAGAGGGGGCGTGGAGGCTCCAGGGTCTGTCTCCTAACACAGCATGCAACGGCTTCAGAAGATGCTGCACCATCAACACCTATGAAAGACACGGAGCCGGGTGCTGGTGCTGGGCCCCTCGCAGCGCCCTGGAGGGACCCGTGCAGGGCCGGCGTCTCTGACTCTCGTTAGCTCCTGTGCTTCCCCACAGATGTGCCCCGTCCAGCCCCTCCACGGGCCCTGCCACCCTTGGGACACTGCTGAGCCAGTGCCTCTCGGTTGGACCTAGGAGGCTCAGCCTTGGCCAGCTTCCCAGATGTGCCTGCTCCCACCCATGTCACTGCGGCTCCTCGCCAGGTGCCCCCCCCTTCCCTGGGGACAGGGAGGACCCAGGCCTCCTGCTCCACTTGCTGGAGTGGAAGAGCCCTGGCCTGGGCTCCCAGGTCTCCATGCAAGGCCAAGGTCGTTGTGGAAAGTGGTTGGTTTTCAGGGCTCATTGCGTGAGTCAGCGCCTTGGCCACTTACCAAACCCCGGTGTCCCTGCTCCCACCAGTCCAGTGGCCTTGGGCAGCTATTCCCAGGTCATTGATGCAGAAGTGGGGGCTCGGGCCCCGTCCTTTGGGGGTGCAGATGCAGACTGAGGCCACGAGCCCCATGTTCACCGTGAAGCCCCTCGGTCAAGGAGCCCCCAGGGAGGCTGGGACTCAGAGGGGGAGGGGGAGGTGAGCGCAAAACATTAGCTTTTCAATTCTCACCTCCCAATCACTGGGCAACAGAAAGTGAATTCTTGTTGTCGTCCAGTATTCGTTTATTCTGGTCTAATAAATATCGGATCCAGCGTGGCACCTCACAGAAAGTTCTAGTGGCCGGTTTCCCAGGAACCCACCAACCACAGTCAGTCTGCATTTTCCCCAAAACCACACACATTTTTGAGTGCTGTGTCTCCGGGCTCGTAAAGCAACGGAGCCTTTGGAGTTGTTTTTTAAGGACATTAAGAGTGTTTTGGTGCTTGAGGGCACATGCATGACAGTTCATGGCTTTAGAACAACCAAGATCCATTTAGTTCCCAGAATGACCAAAGACAACAAATACAACCTTGCCACAAAGAAAGACGGACTCTTTGTCTGGGGCCGTGGGAGGCAATGCGTGCAGGTGAGGCTTGAATTTGGGAGAAAGACGAGAGTTCTATGGCGAAACTCTAAATATGCTCGGGAAAGTGTCCCACGAGGCAGGGAGACGGGTGATGCTGGACACAGCAGCCACGCAGGCGCAGGTCTGGGCGAGCCCAGGGCATTCAGGCAGGGTTATCGTGGGATGGCGATTGCGTCTTCCCATGGGGGCCCTTCCAGGGCCGTGTTCTGGTGTCTGACGTCCTTTTCTGATGTTTCCTTCTGCTCTGCGTTCTGCCAAACGTGCCCTCTGCTGAGCTACCTATGTGGCCTCCGCCTACAGGACGCGGCTCCGCCTCCCCGCACACACAGGTAGAGCTGTCCCTGCCTTTTCTCGTCTCTTGGAGGCCAGCAGGGGCAGGTGCAGGGCTCTGGTCGAGGAAGTGTAGATGGTGCTGGATGAAGCGAGGGCACGCAGGCTCACCCCCAGTGCACTCCCAGGGCCGTGAACGTGGCCCTGCCCATTGGGGTGCTCCCGAGAGGGACTTCCTGCCCGGAGGAGGCTCCTGATGGCCATGCAGTGGGGATGCGTCGCTCCCTATTCTGAGAGTCGTGCAGCTCTGAGTCTGCTCTGTCTTCATTAGTTTCACTTTTAAAAGAATTTTATTTATTTATTTGGGAGGTAGACAGACAGAAGGAGAAGGAGAGAGGTCTTCCATTTGCTGGTTCACTCTCCAAATGGCCACAACGGCTGGAGCTGAGCCAATCTGAAGCCAGGAGCTTCTTCCCAGTCTCCCACGTGGGTGCAGGGGCCCAAGGACTTGGGCCATCTTCTACTGCTTTCCCAGGCCATAGCAGAGAGCTGGATCAGAAGTGGAGCAGCCGGGACTCGAACTGGCACCCATATGGGATGCTGGCACTGCAGGTGGCGGCTTTACCCGCTACGCCACAGCGCCGGCCCCTCAAAATATTTTTTAAAAGCTCCCTTGAGCTTTCTCCTTTGACTTACGGCTTATTTAGCAGGATGTGATTTAGCTCAATGGCAGTCTGGATTTTCTAGATACTACTTTTGTTCTTATCCATCTTGAGTTTAGTTGAATTAATCCCATCTACGTAATTCCTATTGTTTAAAATCCCTTGAAGATGAATTCACGACCGGCAGTCTGCTGTCTCTGCATGGGCGCTTGGACACGGGGTGTGCTCTGCTGTGGGCGGGCGGGGCGTCCGCTGGGCTCCCGCACTCCAGGTGATGAGCAGGCTCAGGTGACGCGCGTTCTTGCCGGATCCTTGTCCGCGCCTAAATCGCTGGTATTCGCCTCGCGTATTTTTAATTGCTCAAAGCATGCATGCTTAGGAATATTTATTGTGCAGTACATATTACTTGTCTGATTTATTTTACAACACACAAGCAATTGTGCATTGTGTTACACAATTCTGCACTTTATACATTCGTGTCTCCGGCGATGTACAGCCCCTGCGCTGACAGTTCCCCCTGTTCTGAGTTACTTTGCCTGGAACACGAAGCCGCTGGCGCCCATGGTGTTGAGCAGCGTGGTGCTCACTTGTGCCTTAGCTCTGCCTGCGTACTCTTCCTTTAGACGCCGTGGAGATCTTTGGTAAAACCTACCTGACGCCCTCTGTCTCGTCTGTGTGTTTGTTCACGCCATTGGCATTTGGAGTGTTTATTACTGCAGTGGGGGTATCGTCATCTTGCTGGCTGTTTTCTATTTGATCCTTTGGATTTTTGTTTCTTATTTCCTTCTCGTTCCTCTCCTCTCCAGGTGGAAGGGAGCATTCCGCAGCATGGCCTCTCGTTTCCTCGATGGTTTTCTAACGTTCTTCCTGTTGACCCCAGGCTTACAGACGTTCGATGCTGCAGATTTCGCACGATGTAGCCATCTAAGTGCAGAATTTGCTCCACGCACTTCCGTTAACAATTCCATTGCATCTGTAACAGGAACCACTTTGAATTACTTTAAACGCCAACCACATGCCGAAGGTTGAGCGGATCGATCGCGGCAGGGCTTGTTGAGGCCGTTGTCTGATGTTAACAACATGGGCAGTTGTGGGTTAGGAAGTTCCAGGCAAGGCCGTGTGAATCCCTACACACACAGAGCGCGGATGAGCCCTCCGTGGTGGATCCTGGGCTCCTCGCTGCTCTCCCACACAGGTGCCCGCAGGGGCACAGCCCTGTCTCAGCAGCTTTGCTGTGGGGGCTCTGTGAGTCCAGGGGCAGTGGGTGTGTGTTCCGGCTGGATCCTGGAAGGGAGAGAACACGCGTGGTTTTCTGTCTGTGGGAGATGCGTTATGAGCTGCAAAGCGTGCTGAGAAGCCATGGTTTGAAGCTTAGGTCCCACGCGTTGATGAAGTGTACACTCTGGCCTGGATTTCAACCATTCTGTGAGTGATTCATCATGACGCAAAGACGCCATCAGCCCACAGGGTTGTCAGGACGGATGGGATCTGTCCGTCAGGGGCCTGCGGCCAGGTCAGGTGCGGGCCGGGGGCGACCTCGGGCTGGCACCTCAATGCTGCGGGGCATTTCCTTGGCTTTGGCCATGGCCCTGTGGGAGCTGATCACAAACGTAGCAAGCCATGGCGGAAGGACTTTAGTTTATCAGGTTAAGGGCAATAGTACGATTTTTAAAAAAAAAAAATTATTTATTTATTTGTAAGACAGAGAGGCAGAGGCAGAGAGAGAGAGAGAGACAGGTCTTCCATCTGCTGGTTCACTCCTCAGGTGGCCACAATGGCTGGAGCTGGGCCGATCTGAAGCCAGGATCCAGGAGCTTGTTTTGGGTCTACCACGTGGGTGCAGGGGCCCAAGCACTTGGGCCATCTTCTACTGCTTTCCCAGGCCACAGCAGAGAGCTGGATCAGAAGAGGAGCTGCAGGAACTCGAACCGGCGCCCACATGGGATGCCAGTACTGCAGGCAGCAGCTTTATCCGCTACGCCACAGCACTGGCCCCAATAGTACGATTTATTGAGGGAGTACCATTTGCCACGTTCTTGGTACAGATGTGAGAATTTCCCACCATGCACAGCCACACAGGAGAGAAAACAGCCAACCTTTCAAATTGGGGGTGGAAAAGCGTGGAATTGGAGGCCGGGCAGTGGCATGGTCCCCGTTCTTCCAAGATGTAGGAAAGGCGTGGGGTCCATGGCAGTGCACTGCACCCCTGCAGGGAGGAGCTCACACGGCCTCAGTGGAAGTCATTCCCCATCAGATCCGGGGCACAGGAGGAGCGGGTGCTTGGTCTGGGACCTGAGCCGCCCCTTCTTGGAAAGCAAGGTTCACCGGAGAAATCCGGCCTCGCGGCTTCAGGGTTGTTGTTCGCGTCCGTTTGTTTCCAGGAGCACAGAAGTCAGGCAGCTTCTATCTTTCATTCAGCTCTTTCAGGTCGGCCTTGTCCAGGTCGCCTTCCAGCTGCACCTGCTGCCCGCCTGCCCGTGTTTTCCCGAGCGGCTGAGCAGGGTGAGATGCTGCAGGCGCCTTCCTGCCCCGAGTGCAGAAGCAAATGAGATGTTTTCCACATGCCCTGAGGTTGCGAGTTCATTTTTTCATTAACAGTACGTCTGCCCTTTGGAAATGCGTTGTTTATAATGGGCTGGGGTGCTTCAGTTGTCTTTGCTCGAGATTTAATAGCCAGAGGGCAGAATATGCGGTTGGTTTTATTGTTTGCACGAGGGTAAATGCCCAAAGGATGCTTAACAAAGCTGAACAAGATTTTACGAGTGGAGAGCCTTTAGGAACTGATGCTGTCCATGGTTTCATTGAACTTAGCATTGTGAAGTCCAGGGTTAGCATTCAGCCTCGTGGTTAAGACGCCAGAGCACGCAGGTTCCACTGCAGACTTGGGCTCCTGACTCCATTCCTACTGACGCTCACGCTGAGAGGCTGTGGCGCAAGGACTCGGGCTCCCTTCGCCCGGCTTGAGGTCTTGGCTCTGGGCACCCGCCCTGGCCTGACCTCGGCTGTTGCAGGCCTCTGGGGAGTGAACCAGCAGATGGAAGCTCTCCCTCTGTCTCTCCGCCTAAATAGATAAAGATGGAAATGAATGAAAAGTACATTTCATGATCAGCATCGCTTTCTCACATGTATGTGGTTACGTGCACATATGTGTGTGTGGCCTAGGCACACAGACGCCCATTCAATTCAGGAGGCTGGGGACAGATGGGTGAGGCGGGGCTGAGTGCCTAAGGCTCTGAGGGCAGCTTTGTCCTTACTAACTTACTAACTACCCAGAAAAGTTGGGTCAGCGTTTACGTTTGGGACGAAGGTCTCCAAGTTGATGGGGGCATTCCCAAGTCCCAGCTTCACAGTGCCCGGCAGGGCGCTCCCCGGTGAGCCGGCTACTGGTCCCCGACTTCCACAGTCCTCATGGCTAAGGCTGGTGCGAGGGCGCCCCTGTTCACCATGAGGGTCTCAGCTACGATGCCGTGGCCGCTGGCAGAGCTACTATGGAGGCGTTGCCAACGTCAGCGGTTTGATTCCTAACGGAACGCGGGTTGTCGCCTACTGGTAGCCTTGCTGTCCCACGTGAGACGGTGGGGAACAACTCCCCTGGGAAGGATCCTGGAGGGGTCGGAGGTGACTGGCTGCCAGGGTGCCCAGGATCTCCACACCGTGCACTGAAGCCATCACGTGTGTGCCGGTCCAGCACGTGTGTGCCGGTGCGTGTGTGTGCCCATCAACATGCTTTTAGCCAGAAACTGACGTCAGGAATTACCCTTCCCCAGCCCAAGTAACAAAGCTTGGCTGTTCCTTCTGAAAAGCATTAACTGTTACATATAACAACAGGCAAGATGCAGGCGATGAGATCATGCAACCTCTGGATGTATGTGTACGTGCACATGTACGCATGCATGTGTCACATGTGTGTTATGTTTGCATGCTTATGAGCATGTGTTATGTGTGCTGCGTGCGCATGTATGTCACATGTGTTACATGTGTGTTGCATGTGCATGCACATGTTACTGAGTGCTACATGTGTGAGTGTGTGCACATGGTTCATGTGGCATGTGTGTTACATGTGTGTTACACTGCACAAGTTGTGTTATGCTACACAAGTGTGTGTTATGTATGCACACATGTGTTGCATGTTATATATGCATGAGCGTGTCTATGTGTTATGTGTGTATGTTTGTGTGTGCATGTATATTTCATGTATGCAATGTGTGCACGAGCTGTGTGCACATGCATGTTTTATGTGTGCATGAGCGTGTGTTGTGTATGTGTTACATGTATGTGTTGTGTGTTGTGTATGTGTGTGTGCCACGGTGTGTTCTCGTGTTATAAAAATATGGGAGGAGGTGCAGAAGGCAGCACACGGAGCGGTCAGGCTGGGGTGGAGATGCGGTGGGCAGCGAAGGGCAGCGAACAGCAAGTGGAGGCCTCGGGCTGTCGGAGCCGTGTGGTCAGCGCCCTTGGTTTCCGCTGCAGCTGCCCTGGCTGTGTGCGCTCATCCAGAGAGCAACGGAGACAACCGAACCCGACAGCCCTGCCCGGGGCTCGGAGCTCAGGGCAGCCCCGCAGGGGAGGCAGCGGCGATCCCAGCAAAGCCAGAGCCGGAGAGCGGGGGCGGGGGCAGAGAGGCAGGGGAGAGCAGGGAGAGCAGGGGAGGGGGTGCAGAGAGGTGGGGGCGCGGCCCTCTGGGGAGCCCGCTGCTGTGGAGCGTGTCCTCCTGGAAGTCCTGCTGGAATCGAGGCCTTGGCCCTGTGCCAGGCCACTCCACCTGCAGGCCAGGGAGGAGCAGGGATGTGTGGGGGCAGGTGAGGCTCAGCACCACGGGCACAGGGCCGAGGGGAGGCAGAGACGTGGGGTCAGCACCACGGGCACAGGGCCGGGGGAGGCAGAGACGTGTGGGGTCAGTACCATGGGCACAGGGCCGGGGGAGGCAGAGATGTGTGGGGTCAGTACCACGGGCACAGGGCCGGGGGAGGCAGAGATGTGTGGGGTCAGCACCACGGGCACAGGGCCGAGGGGAGGCAGAGACATGGGGTCAGCACCACGGGCACAGGGCCGAGGGGAGGCAGCGACGTGTGGGGTCAGCACCACGGGCTCAGGGCCGAGGGGAGGCAGAGACGTGTGGGGTCAGTACCATGGGCACAGGGCCGAGGGGAGGCAGAGACGTGGGGTCAGTACCATGGGCACAGGGCCGAGGGGAGGCAGAGATGTGTGGGCTCAGCTTTAGGGGCACAGGGCCGAGGGAGGCAGAGACGTGTGGGCTCAGCACCATGGGCACAGGGCCGAGGGGAGGCAGAGATGTGTGGGCTCAGCACCAAGGGCACAGGACCGAGGGGAGGCAGAGACGTGTGGGGTCAGCACCACGGGCCCAGGACCGAGGGGAGGCAGAGACGTGTGGGGTCAGCACCAAGGGCACAGGACCGAGGGGAGGCAGAGACGTGGGGTCAGCACCAAGGGCCCAGGACCGAGGGGAGGCAGAGACGTGTGGGCTCAGCACCAAGGGCACAGGACCGAGGGGAGGCAGAGACGTGTGGGGTCAGCACCACGGGCCCAGGACCGAGGGGAGGCAGAGACGTGGGGTCAGCACCAAGGGCACAGGACCGAGGGGAGGCAGAGACGTGTGGGGTCAGTACCATGGGCACAGGGCCGAGGGGAGGCAGAGACGTGGGGTCAGTACCATGGGCACAGGGCCGAGGAGAGGCAGAGACGTGTGGGGTCAGCACCACGGGCACAGGGCCGAGGGGAGGCAGAGACGTGGGGTCAGTACCACGGGCACAGGACCGAGGGGAGGCAGAGACGTGTGGGGTCAGCACCACGGGCCCAGGACCGAGGGGAGGCAGAGACGTGGGGTCAGCACCAAGGGCACAGGACCGAGGGGAGGCAGAGACATGTGGGGTCAGCACCACGGGCACAGGGCCGAGGGGAGGCAGAGACGTGGGGTCAGTACCATGGGCACAGGGCCGAGGGGAGGCAGAGACGTGTGGGGTCAGCACCACGGGCACAGGGCCGAGGGGAGGCAGAGACATGTGGGCTCAGCTTTAGGGGCACAGGCCGAGGGGAGGCAGAGACGTGTGGGCTCAGCTTTAGGGGCACAGGACCGAGGGGAGGCAGAGACGTGTGGGGTCAGTACCACGGGCACAGGGCCGAGGGGAGGCAGAGACGTGTGGGCTCAGCTTTAGGGGCACAGGGCTGAGGGGAGGCGCAGGGTCCAGATGGAAAAGACGCTGTCCACCTGGGGCGTCGCCAAGTACTCAGCCTGCAGCCGACAAGGGACAGCTTCGCTCCCTGGCAACAAGGGGGCAGTGGGAAGGTGTGTTCCCCAGACACGGCCTCCCCGCGAGGCAGCTGGCCAGGGAGCAGGGGCCCCGTCCTCTGCACACACACGGGCCGTGGAGGGCAGCTGTGTGGGATCGGCCTTCCCAGGACATCCCCGGAAACAAGCCTGAGGAGGGGACGGGGTCGTCCCGGGCCCCCTCCTGCCCAGCACTCGGGGCCACCCTTCCCCCGGCGCCCAGGAGGACTCCAGCCGAGCAGCGGCAGCCCCGGAGGCACTGCACCTGGGGGTAGGGGTGGGGTGGGCACCTTCCCGGCTCACAGCCCCTGCTGGAGGGGCTGGGCTCCGCCCGGGGTTTTGGCAGCACTAGTGGGAGGCAGCCGCTGTACCCGTGGGTGCTGCTGGGTGGGATTCGCAGGCAGGCTCCCACTTCTCTGGGGAGGTCCTGTTTTCCCTCCCTGGCTGTCCTTAACGTCTCCTCTCTGTAGTTTTGAAACAATGTGCCTAACAGATGTCTTGTTTCTCATCTTGTGTGGTATACGTTGATCTGTAAAATCCTATTTTTAAAAAAGATTTAATTTTATTTATTTGAAAGAGTTAGAGAGAGAGAGAGAGAGAGAGAGAGAGAGAGAGAGAATATCTTCCGTCTGTTGGTTCACGCCCCGCCCCCCCAATGGCAGCAACAGCCAGAGCTGGGCCAGGCTGAAGCCAGGAGCCAGGAACTCCCTCCCGGTCTCCCACATGGACCCAGGGGCCCAAGCACTTGAGCCATGACCAGCTGTCTTCTCAGATGGGTTAGGGAGCTGGACTGGGGATGGAGCAGCTGGGACCCAGGCCGGTGCTCGTATGGGATGCTGGCATCTCAGGTGGTGGCTGTACCCTGGGACCACAATGCTGGCCCCATTCCTGTGCTTTGAAAATTTGCTTCCAGAAACTTCCAGGCTGGAGCTCTGGAAGATGGTCCCCTCCCAGGCTGCTGCTCAGGGCTGTGACAGGATGAGGCCGGGCAGCAGGGTTCCCCCAGATGGTGCAGCCCCCACCAAAAGGCCTCCCGTGGCCCGTGTGCCCGCGGCCTGGGACGTGGGCTCCCCAGCGTGAGACTTCCTGGGGCTCCTCTTGTCCTTCCATGGTGAGCAGCCCGGCTCTGGGCTGTGGCAGGCGCGGCGCTCGGTGCCTGGGAAGCACAGCACCGAGCGTGGCCTCAGGGCCTCAGGGCCTCAGGGCCTCAGGGCCTCAGGGTGGCCGTGCAGAGAGGCAGCGTGGCAGCCGTGTGATTTGTCTCCCTCGTCTCGGGGACGCAGCCAACAGGAGACCTTCTCACCGGACCATCCGCGTCTGTCTGCGCCCACCTCGTGTGTCTGGTCTGAATCCACGGAAGCGCTTAGCCTGTGTCTTCTGGCACACGTGTCCTGACTTGGGTTGGGTAGCAGTGAATGTAATGGTTGTCCTCTCATTTCTCCGTGCTCCTTCTGCCCTAGCGCTTAGGCCAATGCTCCCGCAAGCCTTTGCTGAGCTGCCGTCCCAAGCTCTGCGTCAGGAATGCCCCGGGGGGTCCTGCCTGCAGTTGGGTTTCCACTGACACCCGTCCGTCTGTCCGTGCGGTCGGCTCAGCTCACAGCAGGCTCCCTGTGGCCTTCGCTGCGGATCCGGGAGCGCCCTGCCTGGTTGGTTTGCTTCCGTCGCTCCCAGAGGCCGGGCTTCCACCCTGCTGCCTTCCCGGCGTTCCCACATCAGCTCACGGATTTGTGCCTGCGATGCATGTGGGGGCACATGTGTGCACGCAAGTGTGTGCATGCGTGTAAGTGTGTTCATGCATGTGTGCGTGTGTGTGTGTGTTGCTCCCTTTGCTTCCAGGGGGTGGGAACTTGGAGGCCTTCCCCCATGTTGGGAAAAGTAGAAATGTCCCCATTACGCCTGTAGCTCCCTGTGTTGCTCTTCTGGGAGCAGAAACTCCTCAAACCCCTTCCCTGAGTCCAGCCGACTTAGGATAAGCCACAGGCGTCCCGGCTGGTGTTGGGTTGTCTGTTTCCGCGCTGGGACCCGACACCACTCCCGTGACAGGGAGAGCGTCCACGAGTCCTTTAGAAGCCCCCGTCTTCGGACAGCCGCCCACCTGCTCCCCCTGCTCTGCCTCCGGGCTCCTTCTGTGAGGGTGGAGGGCTGGGATCACACCCTGACGCCTGCGTGGCCCCTTCTTTCCCTTGGCACCGTTTTCCAAGGCTCACCCTCTCGGCTGAGGAGGGTTCCACCGCGGGACCTACCACGATTGCTCATTCGTCCACTGATGATGTTTCGGTTGCTTGCAGACTTTGGATATTCCAAACACAGCTGCCACGATTGCTCATGTACAGTTTTTATATGGACTTGTGGTTTAATTTTTCCTTGCGTAAATAATCCAGGAATGGAGGGGCTGGGTCACACACTAGCACAGTAGCGGGGAACTGGAGTTGGGAGCTGAAGCTAGGGATGCACCCAGGCACCCTGGCAGGGGTGCAGGCGCCCGTCTGCCACCTTCACCCTGCACCGGGCACCCACCCTCTCTCTGTTAGTGCATTCAAAAGAGCTAAAGTGTGTTTAGTGCCGAGAAGGCCAACTCCGTCCGTCCTGGGCTGAATTGCGCTCTGGCTGCAGTCTTAGAAAGTTTTGCCTCGTAAGCCCGCAGAGCTGCTTGCCTCTGTTTTCTTCTGATGTTTGATAGCTTTAGCCTTTGCATTTGGTCCTCAGACTGGAGGATTTCGCTACATTATTCTCAAGGCCTGACGTGGGGCGGGCGGACTGGTGGCAGGTGCAGTGGGCAAGGGCGCCCGTGAGGACGCGCAGCAAGGAGGTTTTCGGAAGAGCTTCAGACAACAGGTGTCACGGCCACTCTCTGAGCAATGTGACCTCAGGGACAATGACGGGAAGTTCAAAGCCCCAGAACCTGCGTGTTCAGCGCGAGAGCTGGTGTTGGAGGGTGTCCCCCGCCAGGACAACCTGGGGCCTCCCAGCGCCGGGCTGCCGAGGCTCCCCGTGGCGCCCACCTCTTGAGCGTGCCCACATTCAGTGGGAGGGCTGCAGGCTGCAAAGGGCTCCCGGGCTCAGCAGGGCCACGGCCAGAGTGCACGGGAAGGGCTCCGATCCACGGAGCAGCCACACTCACTCCCCCCAGAGCCTCCCTTCTGTGTGCGTGCCAAGGGCTATAGGAGCGAATGTGTGGGTTTCGTTTGAGCAGCAAACTGAAACTCTAATTACTGCAGCCGTGAGGCTCGGCTTGTGCGAACATGACAGCCGAAGCCATCTCTGTTTCCCAACTAGGGCATCGGGAGCACCTGTATTCAGCTATTTCTGTTTGCTGTGGGGTAGGGAGAGAGAAGGGGAGGGGGAGGGGAGAGGAGAGGGGAGGGGAGGGGGATGGGGGAGGGGGTCGCCGGTTTGCTTGCTTTACAAAGGGCAACAGGACCGGCTGCAGGCTGTCTGTCTGCAGAGACCTTCCGGCTGTAGTTCTGGGGATCCATGTGCTCTGGCAGTGTGGACGTGACAGGTGCCGATGGACCCTGCACCAGGCGAGGAGCAGGCCGGGGCGGCTTCAGCCACTCTTCTGGGTGACAGCGAGGAACTAGCAACCACCTGTCATTTTAAATAATACACACCCGAGCATAGGCCTTGGGGGTTCAGAGAGCTGAGTGAACCAGCGTCAGGTCACGCGGTGTAGACGGAGACCTCAGGTGCCGGAACGCGGAGGATACAGAACCACTGCGTTTGCCTCCACCGGACGTGTTTTTAAAGAACTTCTGCCTGGGGAACCAAGATTCCAGCCCATCTGTGGACTTCTTTGCTGCAGGAAACAGTTTACTCCCGGGCCCTGCGGCTTGGTTTCCTTATAAGAATCAGTTTTAAAAGTACTCCCAACCATGTGGCTAGTGCATACCTTCTATCAGACAATAAGAGCAGGTTTCTATCAACTATCTATTTGTTTTTTTGAAAGGCAGATTTAGTGAGGGAGGGAGAGAGAGAGAGAGACAGAGAGAGAGACAGACAGAGGGAATCGTCTATTTGCTGGTTTACTTCCCAAATGGTCACAGTGGCCAGGGCTGGGCCCGGCTGAAGCCAGGAGCCTGGAACTGTGCCCTGGCGTCCCAAGCACTCGGGCCATCTTCTACTGCTTTCCCAGCCACATTAGCAGGGAACAGGATCAGAAGTGGAGCAGCCGGGGCTCAAACCAGTGCTCGTATGGGACACTGGCACCGTCAGAGGCGCCACAACAGTGGTTCCTAAAGCAAATTATTTTTAACATTTCTTTTTTGTGTGTGGTTACATTGTTTTCAGCAACAGTCAGAAACCATCAATATTTTCTAGATGCATGCTTTAATGATAAACCAACTATGTTTGAAAAAACATCATCGTAAAATCCAACCTTCAGGCTGAGTAGAATACGTGAGGTCGAGACTAGACCCTGCTCTCACTGCACGAGGCGCTCACAGGGAGTTGTAAATGCAGGTGCGTCTCCAGGAGGCCCCGTGGAAGTGGGGGAGGCGGGGCTGGCGGAGCCCGGGTCTCTGCCATCCCTGAGCAGGGGCCTCCCAGAGCAGTGTCCCGCGTCCCGGCTGCACGCACACGCTCCTCTCAGGGGAGCCCGGGCGACCCCAAGACCCTTCCTCATAGCCTCGCCTCGGGGCGGACCCCGCCTGCCGTGTCCTGGGGCAGGGGTTTAGGTCGGAGGCCGGGGAAGGGGCATTTTCCCGCTGTTGTCGGTGGAATCGCCGGGCAGAGCCGATGATTGCTCCCAGGTGACTCCTATTTTTCTGGGTTTCTGAAGCAGGTGCACCCACTACCCCGGCACCTGGAGTGGGGCGCTCGGCCCCGGGCCTCTGTGCCTCTGCCAGGAGCCACACCGTGAGCGAGTGCCTCTGCCAGCTTGCTTCCGCGGTCTGCTCTTTGTACTTCTGTGTCCCAAGGTCACTGTCACAGGGCCGATGCGGGTGAGGGTTGGGAGAGGCTTGTGCCCCAGTCTCCCCAGGGGTGTGGACCCAGCCTGGGAGCGCACCCTGGCCGGCAGCAGCCTGCCACTCTGGCCCGAGGGGCTGCACACCAGTGCTGGTGACCAGAGGGTGCACTTGGTGTTGGCAGCGGCAGCTGAAGTGGTGTCGCAGCCTCTGGATCCCCACGCGCTGCTCCCCGCCTCCGGGCTGTGGGTGCGCCTCTGCCTGCGGTGTGCAGATTCCTCAGCAGGACTGGCGTTGACGCCCTGCCGCTGGCCTCTGGCACCAGGCCTTGTCGCCCTGAGCGAGGAGGGGACAGTGTGCATGGAGCAGAGCCTTCTCCATGGCAGATCACGTGGAGGCTGGGTTCCCAGGATCCCCGTGGGAACAGAAGAGAGGCTGCCAGACGTTCAGACGCCTGCCTCCATCACAGGTGCAGGTGGCAGTGGCCCCTGAGGGGCTCAGTCAGGGTGCGCAGCAGCTCCTGGACGCAGGGTGGCCCTCGGAGGGCCTGAGGCTGGCTGCAGGGCGTGGTGCTGATCAATCTACAGAGCCGCTCACCTGCGGGCCACAGGCGGGACTCGCCCGGCGGGAGCGGTGCCAGCTCACCCTTACTCAGCCTGCTGGAGTCGCGTCCTCGGGGCTTCTCAGGTCGCGTCACACACCCTCACTGTGAGCCCGGGGAACTCCACCTCGTCAGCACCCACTCCTCACCTCCCCAGGGAGTTCGGATGTCTCCCCGGTGTTTGCTCCCTTGCGGCCGTCTGGGATTGCGTCCATCTCTGCGCACATGTTGTCCAGGGCAAGGGGTGCGGGCCGGCATTCCGGATGCTGGACCTGCACATCTGCCAGCATGCGGCATCGGCACGCTAAGGCCAGCACTGCCGCGATGGCGCAGCGCCTGCTCCTGGGCCGAGCGTGCCTGTCCGGTGTCTGTTTCTCTACAGCGTGGAGTGCAAATGGCGTCACAGCAGCAATGAAGCAATCCACGTCCTCCTCTCGCTGAAAACACAGCATCTGCCGTGTGCAGGTGCTCCTGGCCCTGCGGGCCCACCCTGGCCGCCGTCTTCTCATTCATTTCTCGTGTACGCTCAGAACCTAGCCCTTGTGCCCGCCTTCCATCTTGTCAGTCGGTAAGGCTGGCTCTTGTCCTCCCATTGTCGCACCTTTTGGATATTTTGTGGACATTCTTGTATCTTAATTTTCTCATATGAATTTTGATTCAAAATTATCCTGTTTTAGTACTGATGCTCTTTATAATATTAGATTAATGACGACGTGGTTTTTTTGAGATTGAACTTCTTATTAAAAGTCCTTTTCAGTAACTTTTTAACTTCTCGGGTTGTGTTTGTGCTGCTCCACGCCTTTCCAAGATTTCCCCTTGTAGATCGAACATTTTTCTGATGAAATGCGTCTGAACTTCACCCCGGCGGGCACGGCTACCTGAGGCTCACCTGCCACAGGGGCCGCTGTGTAAGCAGCCCCTGTAGCGGGTGCAGGACGAGGGCCAGGTGGGTGCCAAGGGGCTTGGCTGGTTGGCGCATGGCCCCGCTTCAGGCTGTGGGGTCCCCTCTGTCCCACAGTGCTGGGGAAAGCTGGCTCTCCCTTGGTCATCAGGGGCAGGAGTCGCCCGGACAGCGTGAGCCCTGGGGACTGCACGGTGACCTGGTTCTCTTCCCAGGCTGCCCACCGCCTAGTCCACAGCCCTCTGCATCTCCTCACTGTTAGAGCAGACTCAAGATGGGTGGGCGGCCTGTTCCCCCGACACTGGGGAGCTCCGGATGGGGGTGGGGAGGGGACAGCTCTCCAGGACCTTGGAGCTGGGGTAGTAGTTAGCTCCCCATCAGGTTTCCAGCAAATGTTTGACTGCATCAGCCGCTGAGCAGTGTAAGCTGACTGGCGGATAGAAGTTTGTGCAGGTGCGCGACACCGGCCCTGGAGCTGCCTCCGAGCCGCCTTCCTCCTCCACGTGTGATCCCAGACTGCAGGAAGCCTTCTCCCAGGCCAGCCGAGTGCCAGGGCAAGAGGAGAAAGCCTGCAGCATGACAGAGGCGTCAGGACCAGCTCAGAGCCGCCGCGCCGGTACCTGCCAGCCCGAGCCCATGGTTAGACACGTCCAGCTCTTTCCCAGAGCCTCTGCCTCCCAGACGTGTGAGCACCACAGATAGGCGCTCCTGACCCCTCCCCAGGGGCAGATGTCTGTTGCTGCTGCCTGGACCTGAGGCCTCACTTGGGGCAGGGAGGAGCCTGGCGGATGGGCTGCCCTGCCTGGGGGAACCAACATAGCTGTGACCCTGCGTCCCCTGTTCCGGCCTAGAGGCCATGGCAGAGGCCACCTGTGTACCTGGAAGTACAGCTCGACTATCTGCAGGGGGCGAAGAAGAAGCCTCAAATCTGTGAGCTCATATGGTTTGCACAACTGTTGCAACAATGCTACCTTTGCCCAGGCATTGACATTGTGGGGCACGGAAAGGAACTCTCCAAACTTATCAAGATGCAATTATTAAAAGGCAGAGTGACAGAGACAGAGACGAGACGAGATCTTCCATCCAGTGGTTTCCTCCTCAAACGCTCACACGAGCTGGGGCTGGGTCAGGCCAACGCCAAGAGTCAGGAGCTCCATCTGGGTCTCCCACGGGGGGCAGGAGCCCGAGCACTTGGGCATCTTCTGCTCCCTCCCAGGCACGCCAGCAGGGAGCTGGGTCGGAAGCGGAGGAACCGAGACTCAAGGCAGCGGGCACTCCCAGGTGCACGTGGGTGTCCTAACCTGCCCCAGGCGTTCTGTACCTGCCCCAGAGATCGGACTTCTGGTTGATTTAGATTTGCCCGTCTCCTCCAGGCTTGTGTGGCTGTCTTCAGGCATCTTCACGTCCTTCACCACCCCATCTCATCCCAACATCCCCACTGCATGCCGTGCCGAGGGCCCTGTCCTGTCAGTTACCACCGAGCCAGCTGTTGGGGTCATTCCTTCTGCTTTCTGGAAAAAAGTTAAATTTATTCATCGGAGAGAGCACGGGCGAGCGAGCTTGTTCTGTTCGCTCCCATCCACTGGTTCACTCCATCTTCTTGTTCACTCCCCAAATGCCCACAGTGGCCGGGGCTAGGCCATAGACTAAGCTGGGGGCCTCATCTGGGTCTCCCATGTGGGTGGTGGGGACCCAGCTCCTCCCCGGATCTGGGTTAGCAGAAGGCTGGGGTAAGGAGCTGCAGCTGGGACTCGATCCCAGGCTCGCTGCCCACTGTGACAGGTGGGGACCCCAGCCAGAGTCTCGATCGTTGGGCCAGCACCTCCCCTCCCTCTGGTTTGGATTAATACCGTTCCTGAGCCTGGTCTTCGGTGATATCTGGCTGCTGCTGGCACAAAGATTGTAATCCTTTTCACTTTCATGATTTGAAACCTTAAATGACACAGTTAGCATCTACTTTGCAAAAACGAGACTAGCTCTATCTCCACACAGATCTCAACGATGATCCACAGGCAAAATCCATGACAGACCACTGATGGTGACAATGCCTGAAACTGTGGCTTCGGTGCTGTGCAGGAAGGGGCAGCCGGGCCCGGCACTGGCACAGAGAGCAGCAGGGATGTGGAAGGAGCCCACTGGCCACCTGTTTGCCACCAACTCCAATCAGTGTCTGCGCTGTGGTTTCTAAGTGAGTTTTGCACTCCCTCCTCTGCACTGATCGCTACAAACAGGACTCCATCATGGAGGGGAGTGAGGGGCCTCCAGGCAAGACCGTGGCAGTTCATGAAAGCCAGGACAGTGAGACCTCCAGGCCCCCACAGTAGCCAGCGCCGAACCCCAAACACGTGGTGATCCAAGGTCTGTCTGGCCCACAGCAAGCCTCCCAGGACCTTGGCTCCAGCTACGTCTGCTACAGCTGGAACCCGGGCCAGAGCTGCCCAACAGCTCCTACAACCCCGGAACCGGGAGATTCGATAACTGCTTGTGGCTTCCAGTGCTGAGTTTTTGGGGAGATTTGTTAAGAAGCTGTAGGTATACAGTAGGTATACAGCAGGTATACAGTAGGAACACAGACATGCATGTGGCAGTGTTGTGTTGCAGCATGGGAGCCTACAGCCTGTAGAGAGACTCGGATCAAGTTCTGCCTCTGCTTGGAGTCCGGCTTTGGAGTGATGGCGACGGCCTAAGAGCTCGGGTTCCTGCCACCCACGTGGGAGCCGCGGATGGAGTTCCAGGCCCCCGGACTCAGCCGGGCCCAGCCCTGGCTGCTGATGGCATGCGGGGAGCGAACCAGCAGATGGAAAATTTCCCTCCCTCCCTCTCTCTCTCTCTCTCTCACCCCTGCTCAGTCACCGTGCCTTTCCAATCAATCAATCAATCAATCATTTAGCGCGCGCACACACACACACACGCGCGCGTGATTCCAGGGACAGAAATCAGCTTACTGTGAAAAGAGGAAGAAGGGCACAGGGGTGCCTTGTGGAGGGCGGGTCCCCAGGGTGGGCACAGCCAGGTGTGTTCCTGCGCCCACGCGAGACGACCACGATCGCCCGGCACGGAACCTGCACGGGGCACAGGGCACTACCAGTGTCTGCGCACGTCTGCAGCGCCACAGCCGTGGCAGGAACACCACAGCCGTGGCAGCTCCTCTGTGTGCGTCTCCCAGCGGTCAGGGACCTCGGAGTGGCCTTGTTGAAGCAGTGGAAGCGGGCAGCGGCAGGGCTGTAGGTGAGGGCAGCAGGGTCCTCTGTGTGCCGGGGGCCAGGGGCTGCGGGAGCCCATGAAGTAGCACCTTGACAGTAGGGACTCCGTTTTGGAGCACTTGAGACTCCATTCTGGGAAGGTGCCCCCCTCCCCCCGCACCGTGAGACTCTGGTCTGAAACTGTGATCTAAAACAGTAGAACAACAGCAGTCCACTACATCACACCTGGCAGAGCACAGAACCCCCAGCATGATCGCTCAGGCTTGGAGGTGGACAGGCTACACCTGGGTTAATGATAAAAATGTAACTTGTCTATGTCCTACATATGATTAAAACCAATACCTGGATTAATGTCAGGATTATTCTTGGAATTGTTAAGATTGTAACTGGTATTGTCAAGATTATAACTGATACTAGTCTCGCATAGGTTTTAGGTCACCTTGACCCCAGTAACCATGTATTCCCCCCCGATCCTAGCAACCATGTATTCCCCTCCCGATTTTGTGGTTTTTGCCTTTATAAACCCTGTTGCTTTGGGCTTCAGGGTCGAGAGTTCTTTAGGGCATGAGCCCACCCTCCACTGCCGGCAATAAAGGACCATCACATTTTATCAACGTGTGGAGCTCCTTTGTTTGCACTCGCTCAGGGACAACACCTAGGGCCTGCGCTAGGTTGGGTCGTTTGTCACCCATTGCTGGGGCTGAAATGAAAGGCAAAATCCCTCTTCCTGGGGAACACGTAGCCTGGCCGAGGAGAGGACGTGGAAATCGACGCTTGCCACCCGGTGTGCTTTGGGCAGGCTGTGTGCCGCAGGGAAGGGGCAGGGCTGATGGCCGGGGGGACCCCTCTCGTCCCCTCGCAGGTGTCAGCCACGTGCGGTCAGTCTGCCCGTCCTCCGGGCTGTAGGAGGCTGCCGTGAGGCGGTTGTTGGGAAGTCTTCCAGGTTGTGCCTGGGGCCCGGGCGTGCTTGCGACTGTGGACGCACGATGGGTCACGGTGGAGGCCGAGCCGCGGAGGCTGGCGGGACATGCGTGATGCGTGGGTCAGGGCAGACGCCCGTGTCCTCCTCCGTGACTCACCGTGACCATCAGGGGAAGGCTCCGCGGATGTCTACGACCCAAACGGGGCCAATGTGCTGCTGCGTCACTCGGCATTTCTGGAACTTACTGTGAGGTCGCTCAGTCTTCCAGGAAACACCTTTCGGCTCCCCAGGACGTACGTCTTGTAAACATTGTCACCAACGCGTAGGCCGTTTCCAGAGCAGCTGGTCAAGGCTGGCGGGGCTGACTCATTCTGGACCCTGGGCAGATGTCGGAGGACAGACGGCCAGAGGGACACCGAGGGACACCCAGGCTTAAACCCGTGGTTTCTCCAACGCAAGCACAGGTGCACAGGATTCGGGGTGTCAGGGCGTTTCACTGTGGCCATTCTAGGGGAGCAGCTGGTTCAGGAATCGGGTGCTGCTTCTGCTACGTGGTGTCTTGGCATCCGACAGGTTCACGTCACAGCCGGGCTGCAGAAGGGATCTCCCTCCAGGACGCCTGGGAACGCAATGAAACACAACAGCACAATTGAGCGACTCGGATCCCAGAGGAAACCAAGTTGTTATTATTTCCCGATGATGTCATGGAAAACTGGGGAGAGGAGCTTGCAAACGGCCGTCATAATTGAAGGCAGTAAGATGTGGGCAGTCAAAATAAACACGCCAACAAGCAGCTTCCTGGCCTAGAGGTCACGGGGGCCAGGCAGCGAAGGCGCTCTTCCCACAGCGGAAGAAGCGAGGTGAGTGTGCGTCTCTCCCCCGCGCTCAGGACACCTAGGACAGAACCTGACGGATTTCCTCAGGCCTGCCCGGGTCCCGGCCAAGGTCGGGGCCTGGGAGGGCAGCACGTCATGTGGGCGTAGGAGCTCCGGGTGCCACCGCAGGCGTTGACCGGGAGTCGGTGTGACCTGGGACAGACGTCCCGTAGGGGCCTGGTTGCTCAGGTCCAGGAAGCGGTGGTCTGGGGGTTTGCTTCCTGGAGTGACGCGCAGAACCACTCGGTCTCCCAGGGACGAACTGGTCTCCCAGGGACGGGGCCCGATTCCCACGCAGAGGTAGCAAATGGCACTGCTGTCTTGGTTGAGCCTCTTGTATTCCAGTTTTTTTTCCTGATACTTACAGGAAAAAAATGATTACTAACTGACGCATGAGTTGGTATTCTTAAGTGACTTTGCAAACCAACAACCAAAAGAGAAAACGGACACAGGAAAACAAGCAGAGGGTGAGCAAGACGCTTCAGGGATTTAGACACGGATGAAACATCAGAAGTGCTTGACCCCATTCGTAACTACACGCTTCTATTTAAAACAAAGCCATTTCTTTAATTACGAGCATAAACAGGCTGAGTGGACGGCTTCGAGACCAGCAGGCGGAGGGTGTTACCGGGAGCGGATCTTCCCAGGAGCGGCGTGAGGGCAGCTCTCCCAGGCCAGTCCATCTTCGTTGTGTTCAGAGGATGGCAGTTATGCAGGTCCCCAGGCCTGGCCTGTTCAGGTGGTGGGGAGGGCTGGCATCGGCCGGTGTGTGACAAGGCCATCCGCCAATGCTGTGCTGTTTCTGTCCCCGCGGCACGATGCGGCTGTTCTGCCTATTGTTGGAAAACAATTCCTGAAGTGGAAATGATTTTCTAAATATGGTGGGAAGGCAAAAAATGGAGAAAAAGTCATAAGGTTTCCATTTTTTTTTACAAAGCCTGGAACTCGTGTGTGCAGAGACCCAAGGACTTGGATCATCCTCCACTGCTCTCCCAGGCACATAAGTAGGGAGCTGGATCAGAAGTGGAGCAGCCAGGACTCGAACCGGCACTCTGATATGGGATCAGCATAGCTTGACCCATGAGTCACCAACCTCACCCCAGGATTCTATTTTCTTAACTTCTATTAAAGTGCAGCGAAAAACTTTTTAATCTTCTCTTTCATGGTCTAGGCCATAGCCATTAATCTCTCTATCTATATCATCTATCCATCACCTGTCATCCTCAGTCACCTGTCATCCTCAGTCACCTGTCACCCATCACCTGTCATCCATCACCTGTCATCCATCACCTGTCCTCACCCATCACCTGTCCTCACCCATCACCTGTCCTCACCCATCACCTGTCCTCACACATCACCTGTCCTCACCCATCACCTGTCCTCCTCACCCATCACCTGTCATCTATCCATCACCTGTCCTCACCCATCACCTGTCCTCACCCATCACCTGTCACCCATCACCTGTCCTCACCCATCACCTGTCCTCACCCATCACCTGTCATCTATCACCTGTCACCCATCACCTGTCCTCACCCATCACCTGTCATCTATCCATCACCTGTCATCCATCACCTGTCATCATCACTTGTCATCCATCACCTGTCACCTATCCATCACCTGTCCTCACCCATCACCTGTCCTCACCCATCACCTGTCCCCACCCATCACCTGTCACCCATCACCTGTCCTCACCCATCACCTGTCCTCACCCATCACCTGTCATCTATCCATCACCTGTCCTCACCCATCACCTGTCATCTATCCATCACCTGTCCTCACACTTCACCTGTCCTCACCCATCACCTGTCCTCACCCATCACTTGTCATCCGTCACCTGTCACCTATCCATCACCTGTCCTCATCTATCATTTATCTTTGTCTCCCCCCTCTTTGTCGTTCTCCCTCTTGTCTTTCCAAAGTGAAATGTACTGGACTTTCCAACAAAATCCGTTTCTATGTTAAACGCTGCCTCTCCCCCATGTTCACTCACGCCTTAGTGCAGTGAAGCCTGATTTTCTGGCCGTGTGTTCATCCGTGAGCTCTCCCTGGCCCCACCTGGCACTCGCAGACTCCCAGCCAGGGACCCAGCAGGGCCCCTCTCCAAGGCTGGGTAAAGATCACACGAGCTCTGGAAGCACTGGACACAGGTGCTGCTGGGAAGTGGGGAGGAAGCGGTTAGCGCCTGGGCTGGCGAGGACAGAGGCCCTGTGGGAAGACCAGGCCGGCAAAGCTGCTGATCCCCAGGATGGTGGAGAGCTCAGCAGACATACCCACGGGCAGCACGCACACCGGCTCCCGTGCATTGGAAAAGGTCAAGGCCAGGGATCCAGGGCAGAAGCAAGGGGCTCAGAGGCCATGGCAAACACAGGCAAGAGTGGCCGAGAAGAAGGGCCCTGGGGGAGAGCAGGAAGGCTCCGGAGAGAGGGAGGGTGGAGGCGCCATGGAGAAACCAGACGGCAGCGTCGTGCAGACTCTGAGGCCGGGAGGAGGGGCCGTCCTGTCGGAGACCCCCGTGCTGCTGACCGCAGAGCAGTGCGGCGTGGTCTGCGCTGGGCAGAACCGGCCTGCAGGTGCGGCAGCTACGCGCTGGCTCTTCTGCCGGGATTACGGCCAGGCCACCACGCAGTTTCAGCATCTCACGAGACCACGACACATCCGCTTCGAGTGTTGGGGAATTTTTGACCAATCTACTAACTACTTCATCTACCCAAGTCCTAGCGCCAAGTTGTGCTGTATGTCGGAAGCATCTGAGCCATACAATGCAGGCACAGAAAGTGAGCGACCAGCTGCTCTCCCACGGCCGGGGAAGCTGAAGCTCGCCACACCTTTTACTGTTTTCCAAAAGCAGAAACCAGAGCTCACCACCTTGACCTTGATTTTCAGAGACCTGCTTATTTGCAGAGGCCTGGCTGTGGTGTTTTGCGATTCCAGAGACCTTGGACAACCCCCCGTAGATCAGTTTACTGTCTGTGCGATGGGGACGGAGCAGAGTTCCCTGCCAACCTGAAGATGTTTCTTCTGCAGGGAAGCGAGCGCACGAGAGCCGGAGAGTGCCGCGCTGCCACTTGGCCTTGCAGCATTCTGCTTTCCAGGAAAATCCGGCCGCTGCGGCCGCGGCCTGACCTCCTTGGGAAGACTCTGTGGGAGGCAGGAGCAAGGGGAAGTTGGTCTCAGAGCGCTCTGGGATGCTCCTTCTGTGTTGCAGTTTGTGTGAATGCCAACAGACAAGGGGAGACAGGTATCTAGGTCTGGTCCGTTGGGGGAACACTGACCAGGAGCAGGGGCAGTTTCGGGGCTCCGCTGTCTGCTGGGCAGGGGCGCTAGTGGCTGGTTGGGGGCTCCGCTGTCCACTGGGCAGGGGTGCTAGTGGCTGGTTGGGGGCTCTGCTGTCCGCTGGGCAGGGGCGCTAGTGGCTGGTTGGGGGCTCCGCTGTCCGCTGGGCGGGGGCGCTAGTGGCTGGTTGGGGGCTCTGCTGTCCTGCTGGGCAGGGGCGCTAGTGGCTGGTTGGGGGCTCCGCTGTCCGCTGGGCAGGGGCGCTAGTGGCTGGTTGGGGGCTCCGCTGTCCGCTGGGCGGGGCCCCTGTGGCTGGTGACAGCTGTTTGACCTCCATGACAAGACCAACACAGAAATAGAAAGGGCTCAGAATCTTCCGCAGAAGCTGCATGCTGTATCTTACACACATCAAACAGCAAATTAAAAAACAAATAAACAAACAAACAAACACCACGTAGACACCGCACAGACACTTTGGGAAGCTCTAGTGTCAAGACAAAAGGGCGATGGAGGCCGCCGGCCTTGAATCCCGTCAGAGGGCACTAACGTCACGGAAATGGTGGCAGCTTTAGCTCATGTGTCTCACTGATACATTTTTTGAAAACAAGAACCTGTTTCTCTACCGTTTAAATCTTGGCGTGCGTCTCCCAGTGTGTGGTAAGTTACGCACGTAGCATCAGTGAGCACTTTTTCAGAAGCGCGTCTGCTCTCGGGGCCGAGTTGTGGTGCAGCAGGCTGAGCCGCTGCCTGGGACACGGGCATCCCCTACGGGCACTGACTCATGACCCGGCTGCTCCACTTCCAATCCAGCTCCCCGCGGATGGCCTGGGAAAGCAGCGGATGGCCCAAGGACTTCGGCTCCTGCACCCACGTGGGAGACTCGGAAGACGATCATGGCCCCTGGCTTCGGTCTGGCCCAGCCCTGGTTCTTGTGGCCATGTGGGGAGTGAACCAGCAGAGGGGAGACCTCTCTCTCTGGATCCCTCTTTCTCTGTAACTTTGCTTTTCAAATAAATAAAAAAGCATGTCCACTCAAATTTTCATTAAATTTTAACCTTAAAAATCAGAGATAATCGAAAGTTCTATACTATCCAATCATGAACGATACTATGCTACCAAATATGCTATTTTGAATTTCACGTTTTCTTCCGAACATAGACCCAACACACTTGAGTCCTTGTGTTAAGCAAACTACTAACGGGGTGGAGGATTGGGATGCACTGTGCCCCACCCACATCTACGCCCACGAGGAGTCCTAAGCAACTTACTAACTTGTGATTCAAAGCAGCTTGGTCTGCGGGAAGCAGCAGGTGGGGGAGGCACCAAGGATCACTTCCAAGGAGCTCCCTCTTCCTGAGTCCTGAATTCCCCAGCAAACGCAAGCCGACTGCACACACCAGGGTCCCTCTGTCGCCACTTCCTGCACTTCCTGTCCCTAACCTTTCCCAGCCTTGGGCCAGGGGACGGCCCGGGGCGCTCTACAGGAACTGCTGTTTTTTAGTAAAAGCTTATTTTTCAACATTTTAAATAAAGATTTTATTTATTGATTTTTCAAGTCAGAGCAACAGAGAGAGATAGAAGTAGAGACAGAGAGAGAGGGAGGGGAAAGAGAGAGAGAGAGGGAGAGAGAAGGAGAGAGATGGAGAGAGGGAGAGAGAGGCAGAGAGAGAGAGAGGGAGGGAGGGAGAGAGAGAGGGAGAGAGAGAGAGAGAGGGAGAGAGAGAGAGAGAGAGGCAGAGAGAATGAGAGAGGCAGAGAGAGAGGGAAAGAGAAGGAGAGAGAAGGAGAGAGGGAGAGGGAGAGAGAGAGGCAGAGAGGGAGGGAGAGAGGGAGGGAGGGAGAGAGAGAGGGAGAGAGAGAGAGAGGGAGAGAGAGAGAGAGGGAGGGAGAGGGAGGGAGAGGGAGGGAGAGGGAGGGGGAGAGAGAGAGAGGGAGGGAGAGAGAGAGGGAGGGAGAGAGAGAGAGGGAGAGAGGGAGGGAGAGGGAGGGAGAGGGAGGGGGAGAGAGAGAGAGGGAGAGAGGGAGGGAGAGGGAGGGAGAGGGAGGGGGAGAGAGAGAGAGGGAGGGAGATCTTCCATCTACTGGCTCACTCCTAGATGCAGGAGCCAGGAGCTTCTTCTGGGTCTTATAGCTTATTTTTATTTCATTTTATGTTTATCTGTCTTTTTATTAAAAAAGACTATTTATTTGAAAGGCAGAGTTACAGAGAGGCAGAGATAGAGACAGAGAGAGAGAGAGTCTTCCATCTGCTGGTTCACTCCCCAAATGACCTTAATGGCTGGAACTGAGCCAATTTGAAGCCAGGAGCCAGGAGCTTCCTCTGGGTCTCCCACATGGGTACAGGAGCCCAAGAACTTGGGCCATCTTCCACAGCTTTCCCAGGCCATCAGAGAGCTGGATAGGAAATGGAGCAGCTGGGACTACAACCGGCACCCATATGGGATGTCGACACTGCAGGTGGTGGCTTTATCTGCTATGCCATGGTGCCAGACCCTATTTATCTTTTACAAAATTCTATAACAAAGTTGTGCATTAAGAAAATCCCATTTTAGCCAGCGCTGCGGCACAGGGGGTTAAAGCCCTGACCTGAAGCGCTGGCATCCCATATGGGCGCTGGTTCTAGTCCTGGCTGCTCCTCTTCCAATCAAGCTCTCTGCTATGGCCTGGGAAAACAGTAGAAGATGGCCCGAGGACCCTGCACCTGTGTGGGAGACCCAGAAGAAGCTCCTGGCTCCTGGCTCCTGGCTTTGGATCAGCGCAGCTCTGGCCGTTGTGGTCAACTGGGGAGTGAACCAGCAGATAGAAGACCTCTCTCTCTCTTTCCGCCTCTCTCTGCAACTCTGTCTTTCAAATAAATAAAATAAATCTTTAAAAAAAAAAAGAAAATCCCATTTGTAAAAATATCCAAACACGAGCTTGCGATATCTTTGCTGCTGAGCCAAACACGACACTCGGGGCTGTGACGATGGCACGTGGAAGCGTGCGGCCTGAGAATGCAGCCGGTGCCTGTTAGAAGCCAACGGCGCTGGCTGGCAGTTCCACCAGGACGGGGAGGTACCTGGCAGGGTCCTCAGTCAGGGTTTTGAAAATCAGCGGCACTGGCTCCCTTCCCAGTAACGTTGTGAGACGACAGAGATGCTCCAGAGCAGAGCAGAGGGCCGTGCCCCCGGCAGCAGCGAGCCTGGGGGAGACGGGCAGGGTCTTGAGGGCCCCTTGCCCCTTGCACCTCCTCAGCCCCTGGAACACTGGGAGCCTTGGACGGAGCGAGTGCCTGCCTCGCTCCAAGAATAGAAGTCTGCTTTCTGAGTTCGCTGGCACAAGCTCTTTGCCTTCACTTGACTCCACATCGTCATGGAAACCTTGGGTCCTATTTTTACACTTGAAAACCATTCATAATCTATTTTTCCGTGAAATGCAAATTGAATTATAAACTAATTAGTCCCTAGGTGCAACTGCACTGAAGAAATGTGCTATTGGGTCATGAGTTCTGGAGACGTGACTGTGGCTGTTGGAAACTGACTGAGGCTGGTGCGGCGGTGGGAGCCATCCCCGGCTCCCGCCGCGGGTAACTCGGCTCCGTGGGCAGAACAGCGAGCGCCGTAGATGAAGACTCCCTCAGATGCCTGGGAACTTGGGAGAAACGTCTGCTCACTTCCTGCACTCAAATTTCAGCTTTTTTTTTTTGGGGGGGGGGGGAATTGAGTTGGTTGAGTTCCTTATATATTTTCAATATTAATCTTTATTGGATACAAAAAGATTCAAAAAGTTTATGGAAAATGCAATTGAGAGATGTTGTTTGAGGAAAACTGCATGGTGCATGGATTTCAATTTTTTGGCACCAAAATAGATTTATCTGTAAATTCCATTTTTCAGCACACTGAAGTCCTTCCTACGGCCAGCACACATTGTCTGCCTCCCTGGGTGGCTTTTTTATTTCATTGAGCCAGCAAACTTTTCTACGCCTATGGACAAGGGGCTCTAGAATTCTTATTTAAAGACAAAGGAACCGAAGAGTCCAAGCAGGTTTGAAAGCACACGGTGCAGGACTTACTCCTGCACGTCCACCACGTGGCGTGAGAGTCGGTGACCAAGACGCTGTGGCCTTGGCAACGAGTCCAGGCACGGAGCAGTGCCAGACAATCCACAGAAATGCAATCAGCTGATTTTAAACGAAACTGCAAAGATGGCTCGGTGGGGCGTGGGTAGTCTGCTCAGCCAACACTGCTGGCACGATGGCTATAATATCCCAAACAGAATTGACTCTGAGGTGCTCCTCAAGTCTAACACCAAACCCAGCTGAGGATGTGCGATTGGCCTAACGGTAAAGCTTAGCGTTGGGAGACTGCGAAAGCCCGAGGTGGAGTCCTCAGGACCTGAAGTTGCTACAGAGCTTGATACTGCACTGATACTTTGGATTTTATCAACATTAAGAACTTTCACTCTCCCAAAGACATCAATGAGGGAATGAGACAAGAAATGATTGACAGGGAGAACGCAGTATCTGCTGAATGACACGATTCCAGAACTGTAAAGAGCATGTGGCACTCAGGAAGAAGAAAAAAGTGGGCGAACGACTCCAGTGCAACCCTGCGAACGACGCCCACGCACCTGCAAGGTGCTCTCCAGGAATTGCTGGGGAAATGTGTCCTGGAGTTCCGAGGAGATGATACTGCGTGTGTGTTAGAGCAGATACAACGTTTTTACCCCGACGGTGCTAAGTGTTGGAGAGAATGCAGGGACACAGGAAATTTCCTTCATTACTGGAAGGATCCCCACAAGGCAGAGGCGCTGTGCAAAACTACTTACCAGATTCCATAGAACGCAGCACGCATTCCCCACATGAACTCGTGCCTTGGTACCTGGGAAAGACAGAAAAGCCTGCATTGTCACAGAAATCCCTACGCGAACGTCTCTACAGCAGCTTTGTTCTTAAACAGCCTGAACAACCAAGGAATCCTCCCACAAAACGCTGGATAACCCCCTGTGATGCATCATCAGTAGACGGAAGCACCATTAACTCACCCAACAACATGGATGGATGTCCAAGGCTCAGGGAGAGAATTCAGACCCAAAACCTCGCCTGCGTTCTTGGACACACGCGTCATCCTGAAAAAGGCTGTGGAGATAAAACGATGGAGCTGTCAGGTCTGTGAGCGGAAGGCTGTGCGAGGCAAGCTCCCGGGGCCCACGTTCTGTGCGACTGTGGCGCTGAGTGTAGGATTCGAGGTACTTATGAAAGCGCAGAGCACGGTATTCCACAAAGTGTCATCTTTGTCACCTCGTGGGCAGGAGTGGCCGTGAAGGGCGATTTGGGTACAGCGTCCCCCTTTCCCTGTGGATTCAGCAACCTGAGGTCAACTGTGGCCCAAAACCATTAAACGGAAAGTTCCAGACGCGGACTGATGACTTGTCAGTTGTACAGCACTAGCAGCATGATCAAGGCTCCTGCTGGCCCCTCTGAAGTGGGGCAGGTGGCCCCTCTCCTGCTGTGCCATTAGAAGGTCTCTGGTAGCCCACAGCTTCGTCACCTCGCCTGCGCCAGTCACCTCCCTGGGGTGTCCCGTTGTCTCAGGTCACCACATGCAGAAGGGTAAAGAAAGTACAAGACATTGAGTGACAGAGAGAGAGACAAAGGGAGAAACCACGCCCACATCACTTTTGTTACAGTGTGCTGGTAGGCTTCGTCTATTTAATTATTGGTTATTACAGGAAACATTTCCAGTGCCAAGTTTATAGTCAGCTTCACCACAGATACAATGTTATAGGAAGAGCGGGGACATATCCAGGACTCTGCACTATCCGTGGTTTCCGGCGTTCACCGGGAATTTTGGAGCGTACCCCCTGGTTAAGGTCAAGGGGGCTCCACTGTCGCCTTATTTGGCAAGGTGCTGGTGGGCCCCGTGCGGCAGCAGACGGACGTGCTGGGCAGACGCTGCACTCTGGGCTGTGCGGTTTTCCTTACGCGAACAGCAGAGCAGGCACGGGTGACTCAGCACGCACACCGGCCTCGGAGGAGCAAGACACTAAGCCGTAGATTATAGGCTTCAGATTTCTCATTGTCAGGGAAGTGACAAATCAGTGGTAGGGAAAATCCTGCGTGAACACCGTGGTGTCGGATCAGCCAGGAATAGCAGTGAAAGCCCACACCTATTTAATGTCTATTAACGCCACTTATTAATATACTTGTGTTCGCTTAAATATGGTAGCATTAATATTACATGCTGATGTGTTATAGATAATGTTTGAGATCTGCATTACCTGTTGACTATGCTTTTGTATGGGTGATCTTTCAACGTCTATCAATTTCCATTCCTTTTAGAGGTATGAACAATATGGTACCTAATCAATTTAATCAGCCAAGGAGTGGATCCGTGTCTTTCACACAAGACCGTGTGGGTGCCCTCAGACAAAGCAGGGAGTGTGGAGCCACCGGTGCCAAGTCGAGGCTCAGCAGGGCCGCCTCCTGGGCGAGGGAGAGCCTCCCAGCTGTGACGGCAGGGGGATCCTTGGTCCCCCAGCTGGAGCCCTTCAAGTTTCTGTCCCTGAGCCAGAGGAACCCAAAGCAAAGAGACAAAGGGATGGGAGAGGATGGGCGGGGATTCCATCATGGAGATGAGGGGGGAGAGGGAGGGAGAGAGGGAGGGAGAGAGGGAGGGAGAGAGGGAGGAAGAAAGTGCACAGTGGGAAGTGGAGGCGGGCGCCCCCAGGAGCATTGGCTGCTACCCCGCTCCTCAGGGGACGCTGGTGCCCCCAGCTATGCTGCGGAGGCAGAGTTTGGGCAGGGCTTGGGAGCGTGGTCCCCCCTGGGAGGGTTGTGGCGTCTCCACGTGGGGCTCAGCATGCATGTGCTCACAATGGCCTCTTCATGGTGGAGGAGGCCCAGGTGCATCCTGGGACGTGAGTTGCTGAACTGGTGTGGAAGGGGGTGGAGTAGTTTTTGTAATCACAGCTAAGGCCCAGAGACTGCTGGGAACCCTCCCAGCTCCCGAGTCCCGCACTAGCCCCCATCTGGCTCCTAGCATGACGGCTTCCTCCAGCTCACAGGAACGCTGTCTCAACCCATCACGGGCCGTCTGCGCCATTTCTGTGTGACTGGCGTGGTGCCACTTCGCCTACTGTGAGGGCACAGAAAGACACCCTGCAATGGATGCGTTTGCCTTTATTTATCCGCATTTACTGCTTTCACTTCCCTGAGTGGTTCCCTCTGCCTGGCCTCTCCCCCAGAGGGCAGATCACAGGCTGGGGTCTCCTGGGAGGGGCTTCCTGGGCTCCCTGCAAGCTGCAGCTAGCCACCCCCCAACTCTCATGCTGCGACTCCCTCCAGAGCTCTCTCCATCTTCCCACAAAACACACACGAGAACCACGCCCCGCGGCCCCAGGAGACACCTGAGGCTGGTGCTGGTGCTCCCGGGGTTCGGCTGCTGCTGCGGCTCCTTAGAACGCTGGGGATGGCCCCGGCGTGGTGGTGGGGGCTCGTGCTGAGGCTCTGGGTCCACTCTGTGGACTAGGCGGAGCCCGGGTTCTTAACCCATGGGTGTGCGGATTCTGTTTCCACTGCTTGTTAAGTCTCTGTGCGGCGCGCTCTCAGCAGTGCTGAGCCCGCTGTGTGCAGCCGGGCAGCTGCCCCGGCCGCCCGTGACTCGGCGCTGGCTTCCAGTTTGGATGAACTAGACCTTGCTGCTCACGTCTGGAGCTTTTTTGGTTTTGTTTTGTTAACAATCGTGTGTATCTTCTTTCCTCCTTAGAAGAACGGGCCCCGCTAGCAAGCAGCCACGAGGAAGCTGCCGCTCCAGGGCGGGCTGTGGAGGTTTAGGTGTCCCTACTGCACAGAGCGGGAATCCGCGCCTCCGGAGTGTGCAGTGCGCCGCGGCTGCGACCCCGCCGACCCCTGCTTCGCTTCTCTTTAAGTCTAGACCATCTGAACTCTGCCAACGTGTTTTGAAATATAGTCTTCATACACAAACGTGCAACAAAACACACTTCTGTATGATAGAAATTATCACATTGACAACAAAATGCATGTTCTTTTATGTTTTTAACAATAAGAAAAAACATAGCAATTATTTCAATATTTCCATTACATTTACTCCGGATTCTAGTCCCAGTTGGGGTGCCGGTTCTGTCCTGGTTGCTCCTCTTCCAGGCCAGCTCTCTGCTGTGACCCAGGAGGGCAGTGGAGGATGGCCCAAGTGCTTGGGCCCTGCACCCGCATGGGAGACCAGGAGGAAGTTCCTGGCTCCTGGCTTCGGATCAGTGCAGCACTGGCCGTGGTAGCCATTGGGGGGTGATCACTGGAAGGAAGACCTTTCTCTCTGCCTCTCTCTCTCACTGTCCAATTCTACCTGTCAAAACAAACAAACAAACAAACAAAACCCCACATGAGAAGGGTCCCCGTGCAGCAGCACTGGTTTGTTTGGCCTCTCAGGTTCTCTGCAGATCTAAGCGTCTGACATGTGTGCACACGAAGCTGTTTCCAAGCAATTCTCTTTCTTTCGTGAAATATTTAGCAACATCATCAGTAGGAAAATAATACCGAGTCCCTTCTGGGTTTCCCGAAGTCCTGTGCAGGTCCCCACAAGCCAGCAGGTGGTGGTGGTGTGGAGTGATAAGCATCGCAGGGGGTGGGCCAGGCTCCCCGCCCTGGGAGGACGGCTCCGACCAGGGCGATGGTGACTCAGGTGCCCAGCACAGCTCTTGGGCGTCTTCCCCACAGGAACACCCCAGCAGGTGAAGCAGGGGGTGTGCAAGCCCAAGTGGTGACTCAGCAGAGTCCCTGCCCGACGCGGGCCCCCGTGCCTGGGAGAGCACCTGCCAGTGACTCACGCCCAGGCACGCCCGTGCCCGCGCCGGCTTCTAGGTGTGCTCAGTGCCCACCCTCCCTTCCGTGTGCTTGCTGCGAGGGAGCACCCACGGGACAGGCGTGGGGGCTGAGAAGGAGGCCACTGAAAACTTGATCGTCAGAGGCCATCCACACTGAACTCGATCCGGCACAAGGAGAACTCTGTACAAACTCAAACAACTTGTTTGGCCCCTCGGTGGGACCCAGGTGAGCCGCCTGGGCTCCTGTGCACAGGAGTCTTGGGGTGATCCGTGCGCAGTTTCAGGCCGCTCGGCTCCGTGGCGATGCATCACCAGCCGTGGCTGGGTCAGGATGCAACAGCTTTTGTTCAACGTCACCGAGCAAGGAGTCCAGATCACCCCGGGCAATGGAGCTGCCCGTGAGGTCTTTTTAAATATCGTTACTATGATTACAATTATTTGAGAGGCAGAGAGAGACAGGGACAGTGGGGAGAGCTCCGGCTTGCTGGTTCGCTCTCCGAATGCCTGCAGCAGCCAGGGCGCTGGGTCAGGCCAGGCCAGGAGCCGAGAACTCAGTCTGGGTCCCCACCGGGGTGGCAGGGACCCAGGCACCTGAGCTGTGGCCTGCTGCCCCCCAGGGGTCCGTTTGCAGGAAGCGGGGTGGGGAGTAGAGCGGGAACTTGAACCCAGGCCCCCAGCATGGGAAACGTGCGTTTCAAGCACTAGGATGGATCAGCCCAGATGGCTGAATCCGCGCACGATGTGGGCAGTGTGAGCCCAGCTGACTGACCAGTCCGTCGCGTCACCTGTCACTCAGCTCCCAGGTGAAATGGGAAAATGCCAGGCTGCGCAGTGTTTGGCAACGCCCTTTGGTTCAACACTACTGAAGGTGGCAGTTTCCTGACAATGCCCCAGTGTTTAGAACGGGCCAGCCTGTGCTCGCTCTGTCCTTACAGGCGTGATTCCATCTTCACAAATGATTGTGACATTTTAATCCACGGTGCAGAAATGAGGGAGATCAGGCCTGGAAAAATTGAGGACCAGATCTGATGCAGGAAGCAGAATCTGAAGCGTGGCCTGTGACCCTTGACCTATGACCCCCGGCCTGGGACCCCTGAAATGGCAGAAGCGACTTGCAAGCCGGACAGAACCTGCAGGTGTGGGCAGTGAGTCAGATCTCGTGCAGTGTGGATGCCCTGACCACGGGGCTTTCAGACGAAGAGGATGGTCTCCTGGGGACCTGACGCCTGAAAGGGTTTCTGTCTTCGTTTGAGTGAGAAAAACAAGACAGAGCGTTCGTCACCAAGATGGATGTGAGGCGGCGTCCCTGGATGTCTGCCCAGAGGCCCCGGCTGCGCCTGCGCTCGGCTCTGTGTTGGCACACGGGTGGGGGGTGGCGGTCCCCTAGGAAGGCTCATCTGGTGGGTGAGAGGAGGACACGCCCAGGAGAGCAGAGCTGCTGTAATGGAGGACCCAATGTGCGGCACAAGGACCAGACAGACGGCTCAGAGGCAGGGTGACGTGTGCAGAGCTGGGGCAGCCACGCACGAGACCCTCCAGGTCACCCCAGCAGAGACACCTTAAACGTAGTGGTGGAGAAAGGTTAAGGTGCTGTCAGATGGTCTCCTCAGAAAGAATGAAGCCGGAGCCGGCGCCACGGCTCACTAGGCTAATCCTCCGCCTGCGGCGCCAGCACACCGGCCCGCTAGGGGCACCGGATTCTGTCCTGGTTGCTCCTCTTCTAGGCCAGCTCTCTGCTGTGGCCCGGGAGTGCAGTGGAGGACAGCCCAAGTGCTTGGGCCCTGCAGCTGCATGGGAGACCAGGAGGAAGCACCTGGCTCCTGGCTTTGGATCAGCGCGGTGCACTGGCTGCGGCGGCCATTGGGGGGTGAACCAATGGAAAAGGAAGACCTTTCTCTCTCTCTCTCTCTCTCACTGTCCACTCTGCCTGTCAAAAAAAAAAAAAAAAGAAAGAAAGAAAGAAAGAAAGAATGAAGCCGGGCCAGTGCTGTGGTGCAGCGGGTAAAGCCGCCATCTGTGGTGCCAGCATCTCATATGGGTGCCGGTTCAAGTCCTGGCTGCTCCACTATCTGATCCAGCTCTCTGCTATGGCCTGGGAAAGCAGTAGAAGATGGCCCAAGTCCTTGGGCCCCTGCACCTGCATAGGAGATCCGGAAGAAGCTCCTGGCTCCTGGCTTTGGATCGGCACAGCTTCGGCTGTTGTGGCCAGCCGGGGAGTGAACCTGCGGATGGAAGACCTCTCTCTCTCTTCTCTCTCTCTCTGCCTCTCCTCTCTCTGTATAACTCTGACTTTCTAAATAAGTAAATAAATCTTAAAAAATGTTAGGAAATATTTCACATGGAAAATATAGCAATCATCATTAGTTTCCTTATCTTCTTACAAATAAAGCATTACAGACACATCGCCCTTTGCGGTCTTCCGAGTCTCCCCCACCCTTCTCCCTGCCTTTGTAGGTGACGCTGCCATGGTGAGCGGTGGGTGCTGAGGGGCGCAGATGAGCCCAGCTGTGGGTGGCGAAGCGGTTGGAGACACACACTCAGAAGTGTGGACCCGGCTGCCTGCGGCTCCGTCCGCAGAGCAGCAGCACCATGTCGGCGTCATTTCACAGCTTCTCCTGCAGCTCTTCCTCTCTCCCCGCCCAGGCCCCCACGTTCTTGCAGGTTATCGCATGTCTCTTTCCCTAACTTCTTAGTGTTTCCCTTATTTTTTAGTTTTGTTTTTAATCGATACATAAGTGATTGTTCAAACTGATGTATCCAATCCAGTGGTTGTGATACACGTGGGTATAATGGCCAGGTTAGGATGTGATACACGCGTGTATGATGGCCACGTCAGAGTGATCAGCATTTCCATCAGCTCGAACATTCACCATCTTGTTGTCATGAGACACTCAAAATCCTCCCCTCCGGCTACACTGGCGCATGCAATGCACGGTGGCTATGGAGAGTCACTGTGGAACAACAGAGCCCCCGAGTGTACTCCTGTGTCGCGGTAACTGTGCACCTGCTGACCAACCCATGGCACACTCGCGTCTGGAGACCCACGGATGTGTTTGAGGCTCCCGGCGCCACACCCCGAGGGCACCTCCTTGGGCCCCCGTGATCTGTACACCCCGTGCTGTCGAGTGTCTTTCTGCACAGGGGAGCCGAGCTGCTGTGCTGTAGGAAGCACACATTTCCTAGTTGGCCCAAGACGGCTAACTTTCTCTAGAGTTCCCGGAGACGTCGAGCAGTGTTAGTGCTCCCCCGATCCACGTTTGAGCCGACATTTTCCTCGTAGAAGTTCCTGTTTGGCTGCTGTGTCTGAGAGAGGTCACCCAGGGTCTGCCTCCCGCTTGTTCGCTGTTACCAAGATGGGTCAGGTGTGGGAGGGCTGAGTGTTCGGTGTCCACCGTGTGTAGACACTCGGGAGGCTGCACCGGGCGGGATCTAATCCCTGGCGGGTGAAGACAAAAGCACACGACGGCGCCGTGGAGTGGATCCCTCCAGATACGCACAGGACGGCGCCGTGGAGCGGATCCCTCCAGATACGCACAGGACGGCGCCGTGGAGCAGATCCCTCCAGATACACACACACGGCGCCGTGGAGTGGATCCCTCCAGATACGCACAGGACGGCGCCGTGGAGCGGATCCCTCCAGATATGCACATGACGGCGCCGTGGAGCGGATCCCTCCAGATACGCACACACGGCGCCGTGGAGTGGATCCCTCCAGATACGCACACACGGCGCCGTGGAGCGGATCCCTCCAGATACGCACAGGACGGTGCCGTGGAGTGGATCCCTCCAGATACGCACACACAGCGCCGTGGAGTGGATCCCTCCAGATACGCACAGGACGGCGCCGTGGAGCGGATCCCTCCAGATACGCACAGGACGGCGCCGTGGAGTGGATCCCTCCAGATACACACAGTGCTGTGGAGTGGATCCCTCCAGATACGCACACACGGCGCTGTGGAGTGGATCCCTCCAGATACACACACGACGGCGCCGTGGAGTGGATCCCTCCAGATATGCACACGATGGCACCGTGGAGTGGATCCCTCCAGATACACACAGTGCTGTGGAGTGGATCCCTCCAGATACGCACACGACGGCGCCGTGGAGTGGATCCCTCCAGATACACACAGTGCCGTGGAGTGGATCCCTCCAGATACGCACACACGGCGCCGTGTGCTTCTGAACGCAGCCACTCCTGCGTGTTGACACCTGTGACTCGGTACCGCTTCTTAGCAGCCTGGCGCCCTACATTTCTCTGTCAAAAGTGCTCTTTTTTGCATCGACTAAAAATATGTTTTTCTCTTTAGTTGTTAAGGTAGTGAATCAAAGGAAGAGACTGTTTAATCTGGAATCGGCGTCCCAGTCCTGGGTGGAACCCAACTTGGATTTTATCTTTCTAATATATCGTTGGCTGAAGTTTCCCGAAATTGTGTTCGGATCTTTCCATCCATGCCCATAAATAACGCTCATCTGCAGTCTTTACTTTCCTGAGTTTGGAGTTCGTGTTGCAATTGTCCCACACTCTTAAAATTGTTTTGGAAGTATTTCTTATTTTCTAGTCTCTGGAAAAAACAAAGGTCTGCATAACATTAGAATTTGGTACCACTGAATGCCTGATGCAGCTCGCTTCCTAGATGCTGCTCTTGCTTTCCTCTGCGACTGTCTTAGATGCCGTTTCAGTGAACACAGTGGTGATCTGCGGAAGTTTTCTTTGTGTAAGTTTTATTTAGCTTTTAGTTGACTCCTGATCATTCATTTACGGGGCTCGGTGTGGCGCCGTGATAGCCGGTCACTGGGTATACTGGTTAATTAGGGTGCTCGGTACGTCTGTCTCCTCACACTTACCCTCTCCTTGTACCCAGCACGCAAAACGCTCTCCTTCAGCTATTTAGATATCTACAATAGGGGGCTGTCTTTGTCCCCACCAGAGTTTTTTTTTAAAGATTTATTTATTTATGTGAAAGTCAGAGTTACTGAGAGGCAGAGGCAGAGAGAGAGAGAGAGAGAGGTCTTCCGTCTGCTGGTTCACTCCTTACATGGCTGCAACGGCTGGAGCTGGGCTGATCCAAAGCCAGGAGCCAGGAGCTTCTTCTGTTCTCCCATGTGGGTGCAGGGCCCAAGCACTTGGGCCATCCTCCACTGCTTTCCCAGGCCATAGCAGAGAGCTGGATGGGGAGTGGAGCAGCCGGGACTCAAACTGGTGGAAATTCTCTCTGTGTGTCTCTCTGCAATTCTGCCTTTCAAATAAATAAATACTTCTTTGTCAAAAAAAAAAAGTAAAGACAAGTGTAGAATAAAATGAGGATATTTGACATCCATTTTATTAGATTCCAGAGATGAGGATGGAGGGAATCGGTGGGACAATAGTTGAAAATATAGCAATGAATTTTCCTGAACTGATGAAATTTTCAAACTCCGGAGTCTGCCTGTGCCATCGAGCTGTTGAGAAAATTTCCATTTGTAGCTGCTAAGAGGAGGGACTGAAATGGAAGAAGCTACAGCGCACACAGGCCTGCGCCTCACTGCGCACGTGGCAGGGTCGCCAACGCGTTCTCGCTGGCGTGGAGTGCGCGGCTGTGGAGAGGCCGGACGTCGCGTGAGCGTGCAGAGCCCCGGCTGAGCCGTCCCGGAACCCGCGCCGAGCTCTCTGGTTCTCCCCGGCAAGCAGCGAGTCACCAGCAGCTTCCCCAGTCACGACCGCTTCTCGCGTGGAGTTCGCCTACTTACCCTGCGGAACACAGGCTTTTTTGAGCTTCTCTACTTAAACCACCCTGTGGGTAAGATGAAATCACATCGGGCACACACGCACACACATGCACACACACATGCACACCCACACAAGCATACACGCACACACACAATGCACACTCACGCACACACATGTACACATATGCACACACAGGCACACATATGCAGTACATGCACACACGCACATATACAGGCACACTGATACACACATGCACACACATACGCATGTATACACATGTTCACATACATTCACACCCATGCACGTGCAATGCACATGCACACTCACACATGCACACACATGCAAGCATACACGCACACACACAATACACACTCACGTACACACATGCACGCACACACAGGCACACAGATGCACATGCAGTATGTGCACACACATATACAGGTACACTGATACACACATACACATGTACACACATGCACACACAGGCACACACATCACATGCACACTGATACACACATGCACACGTATACACATGTACACACACATGTACACACATGCACGCGCACAGGCACACACATGCAGTACATGCACATACACACATATACAGGCACACTGATACACACATGCACACACATACCCATGCACACACATACACATGTACACACATACACATGTACACACATGCACGCACACAGGCATGCACACTAACTTTGGGAGCCACTGTCACCTTCCATTTCTCCTGATGTCAGCTCATCTCTCCATCATTTCTGGAAGGTGTGATCCTCGGCTTCTCCGCTCGCTCGGGCATCCTTTGGGGCCTGCTTGCGTGGGTCAGTGGTCACAGGTGACTAGTGCGGCCACAGACTGACCCGAAGCAGTGGCCACGCAGTATTCTGCAGAGCACGGCACAAGGACAAAGCACAGCCCAAGCGTTCTCAGAACCACAGCGAGTGCGCACCGACTTGCCTCTAATTGGTTATAATTCGATTAGGTCTTTGACCCAGTGACTCAGGTGCGAGACCTGTTGGAACAAGCTGCCTGCATCTTGGGTGGCTGGGCAGGGCGGCTCCTCCGAGCGCTCGAGCTGCCTTGGGCGGTAATGTAGGTTGGACACCAGTTTGCGGTTGCTCGCCGACCCACTGAGCAGCCTGGCGTCCAGGCCTGGGTCCAGGCCCAGCGCGTCTCGGCGGGGACCGTGCTTCAGTGTCCACCTCTCAGCAGTGCCCACTACCCCAGAAGCACCTGCACTGCCCTTGGTCCCTCCCCGTGTTCACGACGCTGAACCTGTGCAAACCCGAGTCGCAGCAACCTGTTCCCCCGCACACCTGTTGCCCCGCCCCTGGCTTCAGAGAGGGGGCACCTGGGCGTGTTGGGTAGAACAACACTGGCACCTAGTGGCACGTGCTGTGGGAGTGGCCAACCCGTGTGCTGGTCCCCAGGACTCCTCACTGGGCACAGAGGCCGTGGGCCTGCGGGCCCTCACTGCCACGCATTGAATGGTGCAGGTCCCAGAGCCGGAGCGCCCAGCCTCTTAGCTCTACAGGGCCTGGTGTACAGATGTTGTCTGCAGAGTGACAGGTCACAGAGACAAAGCTCGTGACTCTCTCGATGGCCGCCATCTTCCTGTGCTGGGTTTGATGCCAGCAGGAACGTGAAACCAGTGCGCAGCGGCTTCTCCCGCCCCAGGGGCATCTGGGATGGAGTCGGGTGCTGGGGCCTCTGCTCCCCGGCTTCTCCACTCACTCTGGCATCTTCTGGGGCCTGGTTGTCCTGGGAGGTCCTGGGGGTGGAGAAAGAAGCAAGACCAGGCCGGAGCTCTCAGTCCCCCGGGGACCACACATCCAGGCACCTCGGCCCAGCATGGAGCCCGTGGAGCGTGGGTGAGACTCACAGAGCTGAACCTGCTGAGCCCGGAGCGGGGCCAGCCTGAGCGAGGTGACACCAGGGTGTGTGCTGGGCCCAGTGTAGCTCAGGGAGCTCAGGGGGTGCAGGGGAGTGAAAGCTGTGACACAGGACAGACGCCAGCCGGCTGCAGGAGGGCCTGGGGCTGGGGACAGGGTGGGGCGGGGGCTGGCGCACCAGAGGGTCTCCGGAGGCTCACGTCTTGACCTCTGCGTGGCCTTTGGGTCTGTAAGAGAAGGGAAAGCTGCCTACCTGTCACCTATCAATCTATCTACCTATCAATCATCTATCTATCATCTGTCAATTATCTATCGATCTACCATCTATCTATCCACCCACCTACCTATCGGAGAGACAGAGTGCCTCTCTCCCTGCTGTCCTGCTCCTCAAATGCCGGCCATGGCTGGCGGGGGAAGGGAGGAGGAGTGGAGCCAGGAGCCTGGTGCTGGGTCCCAGAGCCCGGCCTCTGGGGCCCATCTCTGCTGCCTCCTAGGAGCCAGGAGCGGAGCTGGGGACCCAACCCCGGCACTACAGCGTGGATGCGGGCGTCTTACCCGGTGGCTTCACCGCCAGGCCAGGGCCCAGTCGTACTGCTTGTATTTGCCGCACGAGTAACATGAGCGACTCGTTCCCCAGAAAGGTGAACCCCCGTCTGGGAGAGGGGGCCGTGGGTGCGGCTGGCGTGAGGGCAGAGGCGGGGGCACCGCAGGCTGCCACGCACGGAGGCTGGGCTGGGGAGGAAGTGGGCGGCCAGCTGGAAGGCTCGCTGGCACTGGGTCAGCCCAGGGCAGGCAGGGGCCACGTGCTGAGCAGGAGGGTGGAGCCCGAGGAACCGCGCTCCGCTGTGGAGAAGGCAGAGGCGACAGCGAGGAGCGAGAGGCCGTGAGGGGCACGCGGCCAAGACTGGAGCAGCCTTGTGGGCCACGCTGAGACGCCCCTGCCGCGAGCCCGCATGTGCCCTGATCCTCAGGAGCTCATGGCACCTGGAAACCCCTCTTTAAAAATGTTCCTTTAGGGGGCCAGTGCTGTGGCGTAGTGGCTAGGCCTCCATCTGCAGCGTCGGCATCCCATGTGGGTGCAGGATCAAGTCCCAGCTGCTCCACTTCCGATCCAGCTCTCTGCTGTGGCCTGGGAAAGCAGTAGAAGATGGCCCAAGTCCTTGGGCCCCTGCACCCACGTGGGAGACGTGGAAGAAGCTCCTGGCTTCGGATCGGCCCAGCTTCTGCAGTTGGGGCCATCTGGGGAGTGAACCAGCGGATGGAAGACCTCTCTCTGGCTCTTCCTCTTTCTGTCTGTAACTCTACCTCTCAAACGAATCAATAAAATCTTCAAAAACATCCTCATTTTGAACTAGCACATTACGTTAGAATTGTCCGTGTGCACGTGATGCCGACAGACACGGGGTTGGCATGGGGCCAGGATCGGGTGAGCACGGCTGTCCGCGGCAGTCACCCTGCTCTGTGGGGAAGACAGCCCAGGTCCTTTCTGTTGGCTTTGCTCTGTGGCTGGAAATGCGCAGTTGCTCTCGTGTGCTGTCGTCACCTGCGTGGCCGCAGAACACTAGGGCTTTAGCCTTCCGGAAACGTCTACATGGGAGAGTAGTAGAAGATGACCCAAGTCCTTGGGCCCCTGCATCCATGTGGGAGACCCAGAAGAAGCTCCTGGCTCCTGGCTTCGGATCGGTGCAGCTCCGGCCAGTGCGGCCAACTGGGGAGTGAACCAGCAGATGGAAGACCTCTCTCTCTCTCTTTCTCTCTCTCTCTCTCTCTCTCTCTCTCTCTCTCTCTCTGCCTCTCCTCTCTCTGTGTAACTCTGACTTTCAAATAAATAAATAAATCTTAAAAAAAAGGTCGATATTCAACAGAGAACCATGCTCCACCCCTCATCTCCTCACCAAATGTTTATTTTGAGTAATTTCGATTCTTCAGGAAGTTGGGGGCTGGCACAATGAGCAGCAAAGCAACACTTTCAGCCCAAACATGGTGCCACCCGCGGCGGGAGGAGTGTGAAGACGCAGCCGCAAGCCAGAGCTGCACCCTCGTGCCGCGGCCGTAACTCCCTGGCTGCCTCCCGCAAGCACCCGAAAGCAATGTCTGCGTCCCCAAACGTGCGGGAGGTCAGCCGCCAAACCAGCCCAAACCAGCCCAAACCAGCCCTAACCAGCCCAAACCAGCCCTAACCAGCCCAAACCGGCCGCTGTTCAGGGTCTGCTTCTCCGTTCACAGATACTGGACACTGGGTTTGCGTCCTCTTTTTTGCTATTATGGATAATTCTACTGTGAGTGCTCATGTCCGAGATGTGTGTGTGTGTGTGAGCATATGTTTCCAGTGTGTGTGTGTGTGTGAACATGTTTCCAGTGTGTGTGTGAACATATGTTTCCAGTGTGTGTGTGTATGTGTGTGTGAGCATATGTTCCAGTGTGTGTGTATGTGTGTGTGTGAACATATGTTTCCAGTGTGTGTGTGTGAACATATGTTTCCAGTGTGTGTGTGTGTGAACATATGTTTCCAGTTCTCTCGGGTCGGATTCTCGGAGTGGAGTTGCTGAGTCATATAGTGACTCCATATTTAACTTTTCAAGGAACTGCAAATTGATCTCAGAGCCACCCCGCCGTCTCACCCCCGATGAGCAGTCCGGCTCCTCCCCCACCCCCTTGGCCCTCGGCTTTGTCAGGACAGCGATCCTGGATTCTGGAGGGCGTGGCACGGTGTGCTGTGTTTTCCTGATGGCCACGACGCCGTGCGACTTTTCTGGGCTCGGTGGCCCTTGGCCCATTCTGCTCGGAGAAGCGCCTGCCCGATCGTTGGCTCGCTCCTTAGCTGGGTTGTTTGTCTCCTGGTTGCTGGGTTGTGAGCGCTCTTTCCGCGTTCTGGACATCAGCAGGCTCCCAGAATCATGATTCGCACGCACTTTCCTCCGATCTTCGGTTGTCTTTCCGTGGTTTTGACCGTGTCCTTTGATGTCAGTGACGCCCGTATTTCCGAAGTGCGATGTGTGTGCTATTATCCATGTGTCTGTCAGCATAGGCGGCTCCATGCTGGTTTCCATGCCGACGCGAGGCCGACGTTCATGAAGGCGTGCTCACTGCCTTCTCTGGCCTCTCCAACAGCTCGGTCACCGGATCCGGCTCTGCTGCCGACACTGCGGGGCGGGTTTTGCCCTCCAGATCGTCCCACAGATCTTTGTCAAGTCCTCATACAGCGCAGTCGCACAACTCTCGCGTCTCCACCACCGCTGTTCCTGACCGGCCTGACCGGGCCTCCCGGGTAAGCCACCTCCTACGGCAGCCTGGCCACCCAGACAACGCTCCGCCGTCCGAGCCTCTGGGTCCTTGTGAGGAGTTAACACAGTCACGGCCGAGCAGCGATGTCCGTGGCTGTTCAGCCACCCGCCTGCACGTGAGCAGCCACGGCACTGACATGTGAACTGTGCTCTGGGCTGCTGTCACCAGACGTGCAGTTGACAGGCACACACGTCGGAGCTGTGCAAAGCCAGGCCCGCCTGGGGCTGTGGTGGGGCCACGGTGCACGCTGACAGCAGGGATGCGTGCGGGAGGCGAGGCTGCCACCAGCGCCCCCGCGGCCTCCACCCTGGGGTTTGCTGGATGCGGCAGACAGGGGCTCAGGGAGGCAGAGGGGAGCACGCACACTGCCCCCGGGCGAGGCAGCACTTCTCAAAGGAACCAGCACTTTCACTAGACAGAGAGCAAACCCTGAGCCACGGGCCCAGCCCAGGGGCCGGCCATGCTCCTTCTGGTACTTTCCAAGCTGGTTGGCCCTTGACGGGGAAAACGGCGCCGTGGAGAGAGGGGGAGAGGGGACAGAGTACTCCCTTCTCACTCCTCTTCTCCATCCACAGGTGGAGATGGGTGGTCGGATGTGAGCCAGAAATGGTGGACGGAGTTCATGCAGAATCCCCACCATTCCAGGGAGAATGAAAGGCATGGACATGATGAGCTGTGGAGCAGGACTGGTGTAACTTCAGTGAGAGGAGCTAAATGGTCTCGTGTCTGCACTTCGCAAAATCTGACTTTATTTATCTGAGGGGCAGATAGAGCATAGGTAACAGCTGATGGATAGACAGACAGACAGATCGATGATGGAAATAAAACCCACTGGTTCACCTTCTACATGCAACAGCTGGGCAGGTGCATGGGACCAGCTAAGGTCGCTCAGGGTTCTTAACCGCTGGACCAAATGCCTTCTCCTTACAGCTCTATTTAAAATTGGCTTTGCACAATATAATTATACATGGTGAAATTAACGCTAAGGATTTAAAATTTTATGTTTCCTCCAATTAGAATGGCATTGAGTAACAAAAACCACCATGAGCTGTCAGAAGGGCGATGGCAAAGAGAGGAAAAAGCTGCATTTTCAGTTCCATTAAGGATGCCCTCCCCTGCCTTCTGTTTGCACACAGCCTTGTGGCTCCCGGAGAGAGAGGGAGAGAGGTGGGTTAGAGCTGCTTCCCATTGATCCAGTGATAAACGTGATTCCGAGCAAGCTGGAGCCCCTCACAACCTCAGAACGGAAGCAGGGACCGGGCGGGCCTCTGTGTCTCCCTGTCTCGGAGAGCAGGTTGGTGCAGCCGCGGTTTCGTCTTGCAAGGCAGCGGGGGCTCAGCGAGGAGATTTCCGGAGGACAGCCCGGCGGCGAGGGCTAGCGCCGAAACGTGAACCTGTGCGGTCCAGGAGCGGAGCGCTGGCTCCTGACGCTGCGCGTGGCTGCCATCGCTGCCTCTCCCTGAACGTTTCCGGGCTGGGGAGGCACGTGGCCAGAGACTGGGGCCGGCGCTACCGCGGCTGCTGTTGCACCTTCAGAGTCGCCCAGCAGAGCTGACCCAGCGACGTCGTAACTCCTGAAAAGGAGCCGCTGTGCTGGTGAGCAGAACGACCTCCCCGCGCCCATAACAGGAAACACGAACTCCAGGGTGTTTGGAATTAATACCATGGATAGAAAAAATAAGTACCAACTTCATTCACTGACAACACAACCTACCAGGAAAAATCCCAACACAGCATTGCCAGTCCTCAGTGTGTAAAACATTTTTGAGAACAAACAGACATAAGTAGACGGATTGACCATGTTCATAGATTGTACAACTCTATGTACCTAATACGTCCATTCTTCCCACATTATCTAGAGATTAAATACAAACCCACTCAATAATTTTGCAGGCTTTCATGTAGAATTTGCCAAGCTAATTCTAGAATATAGAGAGAAAATGAAAAGGATAGACAATAGGCAGAAGTATCTTGTGGAAGAACAAGTTGGAGGGCTATGCAACCTGAGTTCAAGACTAACTTTAAAGAGTGCCAGCAGGAGAATTCGGCATGGGCACGAGGATAGACCAATAGATGAGTGGGACTTAAAGTCCCGACAGTTTGGATGGTGTCTAATCGTGAGCCCGGGTGTGGCCGTCTCTGACCCGGAGCTTTCCGGATCCTATTCTCTCGTGCACACCCTCCTGGCGCTCAGAGCACAGGTGTGTTGACCACTTGGGCTTCCACTGCGGTGTCTGGGTATTCTGCTACTTCCCCGGTGGAGTTGGAGCTGGCCGATTTCTGCCGGCCGGTCTGCTCTCGGCCAGGCCTGGTCTGTGGGTGGTCCAGCCCATCAAAGTGCTCATCGGGCTGCTCTGTGTGGTGCTTAGCATTTCCGTGGGAATCTGCGAGTTTCCATCTCTCCGCTGACATTCACCATCTGGGCTTTGTGCTCTCAGTTTTTCTCTCAGACTCTTTAACATATTCATCACTATTATATTACATTCCCTGGGTGAAAATCCCAGCATCTGGGTTGCACCAGGACTTGGTCGGATAATGGCCTTGTTTCTTCAGACTGTGTTTTTCTCGTCTTTTGGCCTCGCTTGTCATTTTCTGCGAGCCGTGTTGTACGTGCTGATAAGCACTGAGATGAACAGGCCCGTGGGAGCTGGGCTGTTGGCTTTGCTGTGGCTGTGGACGCCACTGGTGTCAGCTTCCTCCATGCTCTTGCTTTTGTCTCCCCTCTCGGTTTGGGGGCGTCCTTTGTTCTACATCTCAGTCGCTTCCTGCGCCTCTTCTGGCCGTAGCCTGCTGTCCCTGTCCCTGGGAGCTTGGTGACACCAGACCAGGCTGGGTGCATGTGGTGGGCAGGGTTCTCTTGTGCCCGGATTCAGTCACGGTTTGGGGTGCGCAGCGTTTCAGAGTGCACAGCTCTCAAAGCCAAGCGCCATGAATCTGCAGAGATGCTGAGCTGAGCACCATCGCGCCGGCCCTTGGTGGGGTGACGGGGGCACGGGAGAACTGGGGGGTCGATGGGGTGATGGGGGCACGGGAGAACTGGGGGGTCGATGGGGTGATGGGGGCATGGGAGAACTGGGGGATTGATGGGGTGACGGGGGCATGGGAGAACTGAGGTGTCTGATGGGGTGACGGGGGCATGGGAGAACTGAGGTGTCTGATGGGGTGAGGGGGGCACGGGAGAACTGGGGGATCGATGGGGTGACGGGGGCATGGGAGAACTGGGGGGTCGATGGGGTGACGGGGGCATGGGAGAACTGAGGTGTCTGATGGGGTGACGGGGGCACGGGAGAACTGGGGGGTCTGACTTCCTGTTTTCTCTCACTCCGTGCTATTGGGAGTGAAAGGTAACGCAACAGCAAGACAATAAAATGAGTTCAGTCAGGCACACAGGGAGGATCATTGTGTCCGTGAGCTCTCTGCAGGCTGCCCCGACGGTGGACACGTTTGACCACACGCTTGGGCTGTGTGACACTGAGAGGGGACCCTGATGCCCACTGTGGATGACCATGGCGTGTCACTGTCGGGTCCTCCAGGTGACGCGCGTGCTGCCGGCTCAGGGGGTTGACAGAGGAGGGGGCTCTCCATGGGAGGGCAGGGGCCGTGCCTGTGTGCACTCGTGCCATCCCACACGCTTTCACAGGGAGGCCCTGACATCCGATGAGCACTTGCACGTGCGCAGTTGCATGCGGTCCTGCAGGCCGCGGTACAACACACGTGCAGAGGACATGACTGAAGGTGGGGACTTGCAACCCACGCCGACCTCTGGGTTCTGGGTTCTGGCTCCTGTTCTCCCATTTCACTGAGATCGGGCCGCCTTCCTGGGGCTCTTGTGGGAATTATCTGTGACCCGGAACTCGGGGAGCAAGACAAGCGTGCCTCTGCTCGGGTTTTATAGACTACAGGGACCATGGCTCACCTGACGCCCGGGGCCGGGGACCAGCAGGCTGCAGGCACTGTGCAAGGGGCCACGTCAGAGCAGAGGTCGGCCCTGGGCGTCTGTCATAGAGGCTGCAGGGAGCCTGGGATGGGGCAGAGCACAGTGGACGGGACCGGAGTCCACCTGGGTCTGAGCTCGGCCCAACGACGAACCCCAGAGTCTGACATCAGGAAGCCGGGCTGGGCGTTCGGCTGGAGGTTGACGCCGAGCGTCCGGGCTGAGTCTCAGTTCTCCCCCAGGTCCTGCTGTGGCTGATGCGCACCTGGGAGGCAGCAGGGGATGCCACACGTGGTTGGGTCGCTGCCACCCACACGGGAGACCTGGGTGAGTTCTGGGCTCTTGGCTTTGCTCTGGCCCAGCCCTAGCTGTCTTAAGTATTTGGGGAGCGACCAGTGGATGGGAGATGTGTGTGTGTGTGTGTGTCTTCCTCCTCTCTGTATCTCTGTCATTCATATGAATAAACACAAATGAACAAAAGTGTAAAAAGCCCACAGCCTGCTTTCAAAGATGCTAGAAGCTCACAGCACCCTCCTAAGAGAGCCCAGGAGGGAAACGCTGGTGTGGGATTTCCGGCTCAGGTGACAACGTCACCAACGCTAGGGCGCCATCGGGACGCTGCCAGGACCTCCGGAAGCGCCTGGGTCTCCTTCATCGTTTTAAGGCTTCGTTAAAATCTTCTATGTTGTTTCTTTGCCCAGTTCCCATTATCTTAGCAGAGCTAATTGTGAACATCACAGAGCACATCCTCCCATCTGCTCTCCGTCGCCTGCAGCCTCTTACCTGCACTCAACCAACTGCCAAGAGCCTCAGGTGGGAGCCTTCCGGAATGAACAGCTCTCAAGCTTCCGCGGTGCTGGAGGAAAGCTCGCTGGTCCACCGTGGCCATGGTACAGCTGGCACTCGCTGTGTGCAGACCGAGCCGGGCACTGCATGCCTTCTGTTCAAGTGGACTTTCTTCCACTCAGTGATGGCCCAGAGCCCAGCACGGTGATGCCGGGATTGGATCTGAACGCGTGGCCGTCCTCGCCCCATTTTGTGCTGCTATCCCTGTTCATCTCTTGCTGCACCTAATTTATGAAGCCAACTTCACAGCGTCCGAGTGAGCGGAGGAAAAGACAGTCTGTCCTGCAGGGCTCGGTGCTCCTGTGAACCCAGGCGTCCACGCTGCCCGCAGATACGGGGGGACGATCGCACTTAGCTGGAGGTGCAGCCAATGCTGTCCTGGAGCAAACTGCTCCCGGATAATCAATGCTGCAGACTCTGCAGAGGCTGAGACAGGGAGTCGGAGTGCACGAGGCCTTGAGCACCCACCCTAGCCCTGGCTGAACCGCTGGCGGCCCCGTGGCCTGTGAGCCACACAGAGCTGGCTGCACGCGGAAGCCGCACCCCTGGGGATTTGGGGCCCTTCTGCCTCAGGCAGGTTGGAAGCCCTGAGAGCACTTAGCCTCCCACTTCATTTGTTGGCTCTGGTAGGAAACAGCGCGTCCAAGAGGAGCTCAAACACTCAGCGGGGTGTGTCCAAGCTCATGGAGCCTGGGGTGCACTCGGCCCGCTCTGAACCGGTCGGCTCTCGGAAAGCAGCTTGTGTTTTATGGGCTCCTCCACTCCTGGAATCCACTGACATAAACACTCGGTGCAGGTTGTGAGTCCTGCGGCTGGGCTGGGCCCTGGAGACTCACGGCGTTGCGGGGAGGGGGAGAGGGTTGGCGGGGCTCCCCCTGGGGTCATGGAGTCCCATTCCTCTGCCAGGGACACCTCTCCAAGTCAGATGCGTTTTCCATCCTCAGGCTTTCCAGTGTAATAAATAGGCCTCCTGAGACAGAGACAAATGGCATGGGTGCCGCGTTCCCGAGTGGCCCAGGAGACCTGCGGAGCAAGTGCAGGCAGTGCTCAGCTGGACACGAGCGAGCTGTGCACTGGCTATGGGGGCCTTCCCAGACCCCGCCTCCCCAGAAGGCCGTTCACGGGGCACCCTCTCTACCCCATTTTCAAGTGGTCTTTCCCCAGCTTCCAGCCTCTGTCTCCGGGGGCCCCGTCCCCTGGTCCTGCAGGTCTCCTGGCGACACCTGGGAGCTCGGGCTGAACGGGCCTCCTGCCGAGGGCCACGGCTGGAACTCTGCCTCTTCCGGAGCATTTGGGCATCTGGGGAGTGAACAGAGGATGGAACTGCCCCCACCCCTTAGCCGTCTCCCTCAAATAAGTAAACAAAGTCAAACAGGCGCCTGTGCACCTCCATGGCCGCTTCATTCCCAACAAGGAGATGATGTGGACAGAGGAGCAGGCCGAGGAAGTGTGGCAGAGCAGCCGCTGGGTCATGACACAGCCTTGGGCAGTGGGGACCCCCATGCCTGGACCCCTGGATGCAGCCTTGGACAGTGGGGACCCCCACGCCTGGGACCACCCGGAAAAGCAGGAGCACACGACACACTTGAGATAAGCCACTCACCAAAGGCAGAGTCTGTAGTTCAGTTTCTGTGAGGTCCCTGAAGAAGACAAAGGCACAGAGACATAAAGTGGCATGGCGGGGTGGGGAGGGAGGACCTGGGGACCGAACGCTCAGGGTGTGAGTTCTGAAAGGTGGGAATGTTCCGGAGACGGGTGGCGGTGATGGTGGCACAGCCATGAGAATTTCTCATTACCCCAATAGCCGTGGGCGAGCTGAGCCTGGCAGACGGGCGGACATGCTGCGTGGAGCTGGGCCCAGGAAGTGCCCTGAAGAGGAAAGCCCTGGGGCGGGCAGGTGGGGCCCACGTCACGAGGGAGGCGCTGCAGAGTGGCCCTCGCCGACCTGGGCATCGAGCCAGCAGCACGCGAGGCTGGGGTCCTAGACGGGAGCCTCTGGGGATGGCACTGAGCCTGTCCGGAGACCCCTGGGAGGCGCCCACCCCTTCCCGGCCCGCAGCCTGGGGTGCGCCCACCTGTTCTGTGAAGTGAACCCCGGGATCTGCCCTGGGATTGGGTGCGTCAGGCCTCTGTGCCTAGATGGTGGGCCGGATTTCGGGAAGTGCGTGGTGACATGGAAATGAAGACGTTTCTCATGGTGCAAACCGTCTGGCGGCCACGCAGTCTTCCAGCATCACGCGCTTTCCGTGAGCGTGAAGAATCCTCGCATGCGTGGGTTTTGGAACTGGTTTGCACCTGTCTTTTCATCCCGTTGCCCATTGGCAGCAAGCTCCCCGGTCCATCCCCACAAAAACGATGATCAGAGAAGTGGCAGGACGGGGAGACCCCTCCAAACCCCTCAGTTCCGGCTGTCCCCGTGGCCGCGTGGCCGGTACCAGCTGGATCCCGAGAGGGGCGTGTGACACCGCCGCCACCCGGGAGACCACGGAACCTTCGCAGCTTCGTTGTACTCATGACTCCTGCAAGGGTCCCCGCGTTTGCCAGGGAAATGTCGCCTGCCAGGAGTGACCCACGGGCAGGAGGCGCCACGCTCTCCTCCCACACGAGGCCAAGTCCTTAACAGCCCACGGCTTGGGAGCTGGGGGTGTGGAACCCTTTGGAAGATCTTCCCTTCTTCTGATAGGTCCCAAGGAACGTGAAAACGCTCTCCCGAGCCCCAAGTGCCTGCACAATGTATGGCTCCGGAATTTCAAACCAAGGCCTCGCCTCCACTTTCCTTTGGCCGGAGGCAAAATTCTCCTCGCAGAAAACCGGCTGTTTATGGATGCGCTCACAGACAATGCCCGAGCAGAGCGAATCAGAGGGACCCGAGGCTGCCCGGGCTGGCTGCGGTGGGCCGGGCTCCTGCCCAAGGGCAGAGGAGGAAGTGGGGAGGCCTCCAGGCAGGGCCTAGGGCAGGACAGAGCCCCAGGCGGGGTGGCGAGGAGGTGTCACTGGGTCCCCGCAGAGGAGACCTGACTCGCGGGGTGGGGGCTTGGGCTGGCCTGGAGGCAGCGATGGGCTCCAGGAGGGACCGCCAGTGGCTGTGTTATAGGACACTGACCAGGGTAGTAGCAGTGTGGGGCGGTTCTCATGACCGTCTGCCCCACTGGACGAGCGACTTGGTCCCGGGGTGAAGAGGAGGGGGCCGGGCTCAGACAGGCTGAGCTAGCTCGGGACGGACAGAGGCAGCCTGTGTCCACACAGAAGCTGGGCAGGCGGGGGACAGGGTCCCGGCTGCTCCACTTACAGTCCAGCTCCCTGCTAATGCCCTGGGAAGGCAGTGGAAGATGGCCCAAGTGTCTGGGCCCCTGCACCCACGTGGGAGACTCAGATGAAGCTCCTGGCTCCTGGTTTTGGCCTGGCCCAGCCCTGGCCTTTGTGGCCATTTGTGGGGGTGAAGCAGTGGCAGGAAGACCCCCATATCTCCCTCTCTCTGTGACTCTGTGTCTCAAATGAAATGAAGTAAGTCTTTTTGAAAACAATTAAGAAATAAAAGGAAGCAGCCAGTTCCTGGGCGGTGCTTGCTCCCTGCTGCGGCGCACGGCGCCATTGCTCTGCCTGATTCTTGGCGCTCGCCGAGCTACACTGTGCCGAACCCCCGAATCAGACCACCTTGGAGAACTCCCGAATCAGACCACCTCGGAGAACCCCCGAATCAGACCACCACAGAGAACCCCGAATCAGACCACCTCGGAGAACCCCAAATCAGACCACCACAGAGAACCCCGAATCAGACCACCTCGGAGAACCCCAAATCAGACCACCTCGGAGAACCCCTAAATCAGACCACCTTGGAGAACCCCCGAATCAGACCACCGCAGAGAAGCCCCGAATCAGACCACCTCAGAGAACCCCAAATCAGACCACCTCGGAGAACCCCGAATCAGACCACCTCGGAGAACCACGAATCAGACCACCGCAGAGAACCCCGAATCAGACCACCTCGGAAAACCCCGAATCAGACCACCTCAGAGAACCCCTAAATCAGACCACCTTGGAGAACCCCCGAATCAGACCACCTCGGAGAACCCCCAAATCAGACCACCGCAGAGAAGCCCCGAATCAGACCACCTCAGAGAACCCCAAATCAGACCACCTCGGAGAACCCCCGAATCAGACCACCTCGGAGAACCCCGAATCAGACCACCTCGGAGAACCCCGAATCAGACCACCTCAGAGAACCCCCGAATCAGACCACCACAGAGAACCCCCGAATCAGACCACCTTCGAGAACCCCGAATCAGACCACCTCAGAGAACCCCCGAATCAGACCACCTTGGAGAACCCCGAATCAGACCACCTCGGAGAACCACGAATCAGACCACCTCGGAGAACCCCGAATCAGACCACCTCAGAGAACCCCCGAATCAGACCACCTCGGAGAACCCCGAATCAGACCACCTCGGAGAACCCCCGAATCAGACCACCACAGAGAACCCCGAATCAGACCACCTCGGAGAACCCCCGAATCAGACCACCTTGGAGAACCCCGAATCAGACCACCTCGAGAACCCCCGAATCAGACCACCTCGGAGAACTCCCGAATCAGACCACCACAGAGAACCCCCGAATCAGACCACCTCAGAGAACCCCCGAATCAGACCACCTCGGAGAACCCCGAATCAGACCACCTCGGAGAACCCCCGAATCAGACCACCACAGAGAACCCCCGAATCAGACCACCTCGGAGAACCCCCGAATCAGACCACCTTGGAGAACCATGAATCAGACCACCACAGAGAACCCCCGAATCAGACCACCGCAGAGAACCCCCGAATCAGACCACCTCAGAGAACCCCGAATCAGACCACCTCAGAGAACCCCCGAATCAGACCACCGCAGAGAACCCCGAATCAGACCACCTCGGAGAACCCCCGAATCAGACCACCTTGGAGAACCATGAATCAGACCACCACAGAGAACCCCCGAATCAGACCACCGCAGAGAACCCCCGAATCAGACCACCTCAGAGAACCCCGAATCAGACCACCTCAGAGAACCCCCGAATCAGACCACCGCAGAGAACCCCGAATCAGACCACCTCGGAGAACCCCCGAATCAGACCACCACAGAGAACCCCAAATCAGACCACCTCAGAGAACCCCCGAATCAGACCACCGCAGAGAACCCCGAATCAGACCACCTCGGAGAACCCCCGAATCAGACCACCGCAGAGAACCCCGAATCGGACCACCTTGGAGAACACCCGAATCAGACCACCTCGGAGAACCCCGAATCAGACCACCTCGGAGAACCCCCGAATCAGACCACCTCGGAGAACCCCCGAATCAGACCACCGCAGAGAACCCCGAATCAGACCACCTTGGAGAACCCCCGAATCAGACCACCGCAGAGAACCACGAATCAGACCACCACAGAGAACCCCTGAATCAGACTACCGCAGAGAACCCCGAATCAGACCACCTCGGAGAACCCCGAATCAGACCACCGCAGAGAACCCCGAATCAGACCACCTCGGAGAACCCCTGAATCAGACCACCTCGGAGAACCCCCAAATCAGACCACCGCAGAGAACCCCGAATCAGACCACCTCAGAGAACCCCGAATCAGACCACTGCAGAGAACCCCCGAATCAGACCACCACAGAGAACCCCCGAATCAGACCACCTTGGAGAACCCCGAATCAGACCACCTCAGAGAACCCCCGAATCAGACCACCACAGAGAACCCCCGAATCAGACCACCTTGGAGAACCCCGAATCAGACCACCTCGGAGAACCCCCGATTCAGACCTCAGGGTGTGCACAGGGACGTCAGCTTGTCTGCGTGAACACTCCACAGGGTGTCGGGCTGCCTGGGGTGCTCGGGTGGGTTCCTGCAGGACGAGGGGGCAGCTGCCGCAGGAAACCTCACCTGCCTGCTTTTCGGTTCATCTGAGCCGGCGTCGCACGGGGCAGGCAGCGCGCGTCCTCGGTCTTCTTCCTGGTTCCTGATTCTCACATCCAGACGTGGCGTCCATGAGCAGGCCCGAGGCTGGGCTGTTTTGTGGGAGTCGGCGTGGCTCTCTGCACGTCACCGTGGGCCCCTTGCCCAGCGAGCGCGGTGGGGTGACGCCAGGCTGGGGCGATGAGGTTTCTCAGGCGCGCCCTCGGCGTTCCGTCCCACATGCGTGGTCAGGTTCTGTCCGGAAGCTGTGTCTGCAGCCTACGGTCCAGGCTCGCCCAGTTCGGTCGGTTTTGGGGTTAAATGGTACGGATCAAAGACAGCGACAGCAGACGGCTCTCTCTCAAGTCCCCAGAGCCGCGGTGACTGTGGGAAGAGGCGTCCGACGCTGGCGACACGTCTGGTGCCGACGGTCGCTCTTTCACAGCCACAGCCTGGTTCTGCAAGGAGTGCTGGTTCTGCGCTCATGAAAAGACATTTGCTCTGTTTTCCTTTTTGATCTTCGGGATGCGTCTTTGTTGTTCTGCTTCTCTCACCCGCTAATCATCACCTCCGCTGATCTCTCATTCAACAGCTCAACCCGTGCTGCTAATTACCGAGGGCGGAGAGCAGTGAACTGAGCATCTAAGGACTTTGTTACATAACATCCCGCATGGCCCATGGCGCGCCTTTCTGGGGGTGTCCCGGGGCACTAACGGGGAGGGCCTGGGGTTTGCTAGGGTCTGGACATGCTCAGTGTCTGCCTGCCAGAACGCCCTTCAGCGCGATGGCCCGGATGGCGGGGCTGGGCCGGGGGGGGGTGTGTGTGTGTGTGTGTGTCTCCTCCTGTCCCTGCCCCAGGCTTCTCAGAGTGAGGGCCTAGGCGGGGGAGATGAGAACGGACGTGGACATGAACTCAGCTCAGCTCCCCGAGAGCCTCGGCTGTGGTTAAAGCTGTGCTGCGAGACCCTTGCAAAAAGTTTCATTTTTATAAAAACAAAGCTGGCGTTCAGAGGGAGAGGCCAGAACTACAGCGTGCGGGGCCCTTGCCTGTTTTTGTCTAGGGAGGGGAGGGCAGGCTGTCGTGGCCTCGGCGACTTAGCGGTGGGCGTGTCTGTTTGTCCCGTGGATTTTACTGCTGTGACATAAATCACCCTGCAGCAATAAAAGCGCACTATTCCACATCTTAGGCTTTGTAGATTTGGAAAGCCTTTTCCCCACATTCGTCCAAATTCAGGAAAATAGTTTTTGAAATGTAGCTGTGTTTTCTCCAGGGTGAGTTTCTCAATTTGCCCTCTCACTGGGGCCGCCAGCATCCTGACAGGGCAGTGTTCGGACGCCAGCGCCCTCCATGGCGCGGTCTGCGTCCACCTGCGTAGGCCACAGCCGATCACGGGTGCCACATGGGGTGCCTTCCCCGGCGGTGTGGCTGACGCCGTGCTAGGCGGTGCCCTAAAGACTGCTTCCCCGGCTGGGCCTCACCTGAGCTCACAGCCGCTCTATGGAGAGGGCAGTGGGGCGGGAGGTGATGGCCCAGGTCGCAGGTGCAGCGGGCGGAGCAGAGGGAGCCCTGGGCGACGGGGCTCCCCGAGGTCTATCGGGAGGGCGCCTCCTCCTTTCTCTCCAGGCTTTGGGACTGTGGGCTCTGAGGAGCAGGTTCAACTCCAGTGTTGGGGGAGGGGGCGCTAATTTCCCATTTAGCCTTTGACCCAAGTGGCAGTGGGGTCCACGGGCAGGCACCTGGAGCGTCTCTGTAATGTTGTGACCACACGGGTGCTCCAAGTCTGACCACACCTGCTGGACGTGAGGGGAAGGAGGCTGGAGAACGCTGGCCCAGAGCACGCTGCGGCCAGAGGCCGGCTGTCGCTGTGAGACTCCCCCCGCCTCTCCTCTCCACAGAGCACACGTGCATCCCCGTTTGTGCCTGCTGCAGCGGCTGGCCGCACGCCGGCTGGGACCCTCTCTGCCTGCTAAGGGCCTCCAACTCCTCCTCCTCCGGCCGAATCCTTCTAGGGGCACCGCCCATCCGGGAGGGTTGCAGGGCCTGTGCTGGCGGCGCCGGTGTGTGACCGGGCCCTCGCTTGAACTGGGGGCGGTGCACGGTGAGTTTGGGACTCGCTGCTTTTGCCTGGCTCAGGAGCCACAGAAGGAAGCGCAGAGGCCGGAGAGCAGCAGGAGGCTGCCTGGGGGCGTGGAGGAGGGGAAGGGGAAGGCGCCCGGGAAGTCGCACACCTGACCGCGAGGTCCCGCTGATGGTGCGGCCGCGTCACAGCATCTCAGCCGACCCCACCTTCACCCTTCACAGAGGCCACTCAACCTCACACTACTGTCAACAGCCGTAGGGCTCCTGGTGAGCTCCAGCACGGGCCGGCCAGAGAGGGTCAACTGGGAGATGTAAGAAGACAGTGCAACCGCTGACCCCCCGAAATCAGGCCTCTGACCTTCTGGCCTGGTCCTAAAACCCTGCTTCCCAGCCTCGCGTCTCAGGTCCCTGGTCCCCATACAGCAGCCTGCACCGAGGCACGCGGGAGCTCCTGGCATGGGCCTGTGTGTAACAACCCCGGGGAACTCTTTGCCTTCCAGCTTCTGGCTCTGGGTGGCCATGGCGGACTCTGGAATGACATCAGAGGCGAAGGAGAAAGAGCTCGCCCTGGTCCCCACTGTCTCCGTCTCCATCACTGGCGTGGCTGCTGCCCCCGCCGATGGGGCCTCCTCCGACCTGTGCCTGGTGAAGACACCCTGGGGCCGCCAGTCCCTCGGGGCCCCATCCTGCTGGCTCTCTGGAGTTGCTTCCTTGATCTCGTGGGAAAAGGCCCTTTCTTCCTGCCCCGCCCGGGGTTAACGCTCAGAGCGAGCACTTTCTGTTTACCAGGCACCTACACCGCGGGGGCGTGGCTGCTGACCCTCCGCCTTAGCCTGCGTGTGCTCTGGCCTCGCCTGTGGAGGAGCCCAGCCCTCCCTCTGATGACCTACAAGGCAGCACAGGTGTGAAGGGTTAGCATTTACATCCCGCAACTGGAGTCTGGTAGAAAACATGCAACGAGAGCACGAACCTTGATCCCTTTACGTCTTTGCCACACTGAAGCCGTCAGTGAACTCTCCTCATCTGACTCTAGGCTCAGCCTTCTAAACCTCTTGAATTAACACACGTGGGTTTGATTAAAATCCCACACAGGATGGAGGACTGAGCTGGAAGGTGGAGGTGGGTGAGACCGGCAAACGCTGGCTAACGGGAAGCTGGGTGCGGATCCGAGAGCCGGCGCCTCGTTTCCCTGCTGCTCCGTGTTTGAGGAACTCCGATGCCCAGGCGAGAACGCGGCCAGCCGGGGCGAGTGTGCGAAGGGGATTCGCCCAGGGCACAAGCTACTTCTAGGCGTGCACATTACTGTGGAACAGCATCGCATTGACCCGAGGATAATTAGACAGACTGGCAGCCGGCCACGCAGACTGCAGCGCTGTGGCTCATTCCTTCCAACACAGAAACAAGGGCAGGCTCTGCGGAGGCTCTTCAGCGTCAGGAAGGCTTTGCAACGCCACCCCGAGCCCACGCAGGAGCCGCCCACTGGCCTCCAGAGCGCTTTGCTCACTCCAGGATTCAGGATCCTCCACTTCCAAGCCACCAGGGCAGAGTGGAAGGAGACGGTCTGCCCCTCCCCTGTGGGGCCCCGCCCACGGTCCGCTCCTCCCCTGTGGGGCCCCGCCCACGGTCCGCTCCTCCCCTGTGGGGCCCCGCCCACGGTCCGCCCCTCCCCTGTGGGGCCCCGCCCACGGTCCGCTCCTCCCCTCTGGGGCCCCGCCCACGGTCCGCTCCTCCCCTGTGGGGCCCCGCCCACGGTCCGCTCCTCCCCTGTGGGGCCCCGCCCACGGTCCGCTCCTCCCCTGTGGGGCCCCGCCCACGGTCCGCTCCTCCCCTGTGGGGCCCCGCCCACGGTCCGCTCCTCCCCTGTGGGGCCCCGCCCACGGTCCGCTCCTCCCCTGTGGGGCCCCGCCCACGGTCCGCCCCTCCCCTGTGGGGCCCCGCCCACGGTCCGCTCCTCCCCTCTGGGGCCCCGCCCACGGTCCGCTCCTCCCCTGTGGGGCCCCGCCCACGGTCCGCTCCTCCCCTGTGGGGCCCCGCCCACGGTCCGCTCCTCCCCTGTGGGGCCCCGCCCACGGTCCGCTCCTCCCCTGTGGGGCCCCGCCCACGGTCCGCCCCTCCCCTGTGGGGCCCCGCCCACAGTCTGCTCCTCACCTACGGGGTCCTGCCCACAGTGGGACGTAGCACTACAAGCAAGTTTTATTTTTCCCAAACATCTCTCTGTATTTTTGGACTTTCACATTTTTATTGATACACAAAAATCTCTTTTTGTTGTGTTTCTTTCAGAGCCTCATTGAGGTCTAGTTGAGGAATAATCAGCAGGTCTACAGGGTAAGTTCTGACACGCACACACACGCAATGCACACGCGTACACTCGCACACTCAGCACCGCCACGGGATGGTGAGTGCGTCCGTGGCTCCTCCCTCTCTGCAGCTCCCTGGAGAGCCGCTGGCTGCACTGCACTTCCCCACGCTGGCCCAGCCTGGCCCTGGCTCAGCCCTGCCCAGACAGGGCAGCTGACCTGGCCAGAGTCTTACACAGACGGCCTCGCTTGTGTGCCAGCGCCATTTTCTGGTCTGGTGTCTCTACTCAAGGTAAGAATTGTGAGAGTCTTCTACCGTGTGTCGGGAGCTGATGTTCGCGCAGGCCGCAGTTCGTTTGTTCGCTCACTGATGGGTGACCGGGCTGTTTCTAGATGAAGAATAAAGTCTCCAGGTTGCAACCAAAGCCGCTGGGCCGGCCGGGTGTGCATCCTTGCAAACAGGCGCCACCTCCTTTCCTTCTAGTTTTCCTGTAACCCCAGCAGGGGAACAGTGGCTCATGCGGTGGACGTCCACCTTGAGAAATGGCCAGGCTTCCCCCCACGTGTCTGCGCCGTCACACGCCCTTATCGGCTCAGTGTCAGAGCCCCGCACCCCCCTCACCCTTTCAATTTGAGCCTCTTCTGTAGCTGCATGGCGACAGCTCATCGTGGGTGTCGGGTGCGTTTTCCTAGTGGCTAACAAGGCTAGAATCTCCCCTGTGCTCACTGGCCGCTTGCACGTCGTCTGGGTGCAGTGCCTGGACCAACGCCTTTGATGAGAGTTTTTAAGTGGGTCATTTGCTTGCTCTTGAGTTTTGAGAGCGCTTCGTGTGGGCCTGATTCAAGTCCTTGGCCAGATAAACACTCTGACCCTTTAGCCCCTCTCGCTGTTCTTTTCAGAGCCTTCTGAAGCGCAGAATCTGTCCAGGCAGAGCCGTCCGTCGGCCTGTCCGCAGGGCCGTGGCCGCACGGGTGGACCTATTCCCAGGCAGAGCCGTCTGTCAGTCTGTCCACAGGGCCATGGCCGCACGGGTGGACTTATTCCCAGGCAGAGCCGTCCGTCAACACTCAGGTCTATTTGGTGCTGATCCCTGGGTGCCGTGCAGGGCGGGGCCCCCTAATTACATCAGCATGAGTGCCCTCCTCCAACCCTCACTCTGTCCCCCGATCTGTGCTTCTGTCTTCCACGCTTCAGGGCCGGCACTGTGGCACAGCCGGTTAAGCCTGGCCTGCAGTGTCGGCATCCCGAGTCCAGGCTGCACCACTTCCAACCCAGCTCCTTGCTGTGGCCTGGGCAAGCAGCAGAGGACGGCCCAAGTGCTTGCGCCCCTGCACCCATGTGGGAGACCCAAAGAAAGCTCCTGGTGCCTGGCTTTGGCCTGGCCCAGCCCTGGCTGCCGTGACCATTAAGGGAGTGAACCAGAGGAATGGAAGACTTCTCTCTGTCTCACCTCTCTCTACCTCTGCCTTTCAAATCAATAAAACAAATCTTTAAAA